>NC_086444.1:660982267-660999767 GCF_028390025.1 Pseudophryne corroboree
TCTCCAACTTAACTCCCCGGCGCGAGGCTGATTCCCGACAGAATCAGCCCCGCGCCGGCCGCGAGGCAGCACTTTTGTCGGGTTTCTTCTCTCATCCCCCGGGGATGAGAGTAGAATTCCCGACAATTGCGGGTAACTAGCAGCTGAATTGAATAGCGTCGGGAGTTAATTCCCGACGCTATTCATAAGTTGCCAAATTGAATCGACCCCAATGTGAGGTGTTCCGAATAGACTGGAAATGAGTGGAAATTATGGTTATTGAGGTAAATAATACTATAGGATCAAAATTACCCCGAAATTCTATGATTTAAGCTGTTTTTGAGGGGTTTTTGGAAAAAAAAACACCCAAATCCGACAAAAAAATTTCAGGGAGGTTTTGCCAAAACGCGTCCGAATCCAAAACACCGCCGCGGAACCGAAACCAAAACACAAAACCCGAAAAATTTCCGGTGCACATCTATAGTCTGTACTGACTTGAAGGCATTGCCACTGCATCCTGAACCAGGCAGCAGTTGGAGAGTTATGTCTAAACCAGTGACGTGCGGTGAGATCATAGGCTGGGGAGGCACTGATTGAGATATAGATAGATATATATATATATATATATATATATATAGATATATATATATATATATATATATATATATATATATATATATATATATATATATATATATATATATATATATATATATATATAATATATATATATATATATATATATATATATATATATATAATATATATATACATATACTATACAGTGGCGGAACTAGCGAGCGGTGGTCCCAGGTGCGACAAAATGCTTTGGGCCCCCTCATCTCATCCAAGTCCACCCCCTCACGCCTGGAGAGGATCTGGTGAGGGGGACCTGCTCAGGGCCAGAGAAATGGATACCTAGCAACAGTGCTATAACTAGACATTTTAGCACTGTGTGCAAGAAACGGCATCGGAGCCTCCCCCCCTCCATGCAAGACAGGGGCAGTGTGCGCCGTAGGCGCGCAAAAAAAATATAGGGACATGGCTTCGTGGGTAAGGGGTGTGGCCACAAAAAATACCAATTCATATAACGGTGCACAGTAGTCTCCCTTATTCAAATTACGCCGCACAGTAGCACCACTACACCAAGTAGAGCCCTTTATATACCTTACGGCGGACAGATTCCCCTTTTTACACATTACGGCAGACAGCGTCCCCTTTTTACACATTACGGCAGACAGCGTCCACTTTTTACACATTAAGGCAGATAGAAAAGAAAGAAAGAAAGAAAGAAAGAAAAAATGTGGCCAGGTAGTTATCAAGAGTTAGTATTCCGGATTATAGGGATACCCGCTAATACAGTATGTTTAAGGTCTGGCAGATTTATAGTGACTAGTACCCCTTTCACACCGCAGCTTGTACCCGGTATTTTGCCGTTTTAACTGGCTTCCTAAACGGGTCAAGCTGCGATGTGAAAGGGTCCCCTTCAATTTACCGTTTTCAAAATACCTGTATTTTGAAACGGTAAAAAAGAAGGGTCCTACCCGTTTCAGTCCCATTTCACTGTGCAGTGTGAAAGGGTCTGAAACGGTATTTGCAAGCCCCAGCAGGTCATAGGCTGTCTCCATGTGTGATGTCAGCAGCTACAACCAGGAAACAGCTTGGAAAACACAGGAGACACGTGTGAGAGTGGCTTTATAAACGTTTAGACTGCAAAGCCATTATAAAATGTCTAATTGGAGTGATGAAGAGGTGAGGGAGCTGCTTTAGGATCAGAGGGGATGAGGAAATCTGCTGCCAAATTACTGGGACAGTCAAGGATACCCTCATATATAAAAACATAGCAAAAATGCTTCAAGCTGCTGGGTTCCATCGTACGACTATCCAAATTATTAATAATGAATTAATTAATAATTATTATTAATAATGTGTGGGCCAGAAAAGTCCATTTATAATGACAACCACTGTTTTCTATGGGTGAAACGGGTTCAGTGTGAAAGGTACCAAAACGGTAATGAAATGGTAATTTACTGGTTACAACATGAGATGTGAAAATAAGAATTTACTTACCGATAATTCTATTTCTCGGAGTCCGTAGTGGATGCTGGGGTTCCTGAAAGGACCATGGGGAATAGCGGCTCCGCAGGAGACAGGGCACAAAAAGTAAAGCTTTAGGATCAGGTGGTGTGCACTGGCTCCTCCCCCTATGACCCTCCTCCAAGCCTCAGTTAGGTACTGTGCCCGGACGAGCGTACACAATAAGGAAGGATTTATGAATCCCGGGTAAGACTCATACCAGCCACACCAATCACACTGTACAACCTGTGATCTGAACCCAGTTAACAGTATGATAACAGCGGAGCCTCTGAAAAGATGGCTCACAACAATAATAACCCGATTTTTGTAACTATGTACAAGTAATGCAGATAATCCGCACTTGGGATGGGCGCCCAGCATCCACTACGGACTCCGAGAAATAGAATTATCGGTAAGTAAATTCTTATTTTCTCTATCGTCCTAGTGGATGCTGGGGTTCCTGAAAGGACCATGGGGATTATACCAAAGCTCCCAAACTTGCGGGAGAGTGCGGATGACTCTGCAGCACCGAATGAGAGAACTCCAGGTCCTCCTTAGCCAGGGTATCAAATTTGTAGGATTTTACAAACGTGTTTGCCCCTGACTAAATAGCCGCTCGGCAAAGTTGTAAAGCCGAGACCCCTCGGGCAGCCGCCCAAGATGAGCCCACCTTCCTTGTGGAATGGGCATTTACATATTTTGGCTGTGGCAGGCCTGCCACAGAATGTGCAAGCTGAATTGTATTACACATCCAACTAGCAAAAGTCTGCTTAAAAGCAAGAGCACCCAGTTTGTTGGGTGCATACAGGATAACAGCAAGTCAGTTTTCCTGACTCCAGCCGTCCTGGAACCTATCTTTTCAGGGCCCTGACCACATCTAGCAACTTGGAGTCCTCCAAGTCCCTAGTAGGTGCAAGACACCACAATAAGCTGGTTCAGGTGAAACACTGACACCACCTTAGGGAGAGAACTGGGGACGAGTCCGCAGCTCTGCCCTGTCCGAATGGACAAACAGATATGGGCCTTTTTTGAGAAAAAAACCACCAATTTGACACTCGCCTGGTCCAGGCCAGGTCCAAGAGCATGTTCACTTTTCATGTGAGATGCTTCAAATCCACAGATTTGACTGGTTTTAAACCAATGTGTTTTGAGGAATCCCAGAACTACGTTGAGATCCCACAGTGCCACTGTAGGCACAAAAGGGGGTTGTATATGCAATACTCCCTTGACAAACTTCTGGACTTCAGGAACTGAAGCCAATTCTTTCTGGAAGAAAAATCGACAGGGCCGAAATTTGAACCTTAATGGACCCCAATTTGAGGCCCATAGACACTCCTGTTTGCAAGAAATGCAGGAATCGACCGAGTTGAAATTTCTTCGTGGGGCCTTCCTGGCCTCACACCACGCAACATATTTTCGCCACATGTGGTGATAATGTTGTGCGGTCACCTCCTTTCTGGCTTTGACCAGGGTAGGAATGACCTCTTCCTGAATGCCTTTTCCCTTAGGATCCGGCGTTCCACCGCCATGCCGTCAAACGCAGCTGCGGTAAGTCTTGGAACAGACACGGTACTTGCTGAAACAAGTCCCTTCTTAGCGGCAGAGGCCATAAGTCCTCTGTGAGCATCTCTTGAAGTTCCGGGTACCAAGTCCTTCTTGGCCAATCCGGAGCCATGAGTATAGTTCTTACTCCTCTACGTCTTATAACTCTCAGTACCTTAGGTATGAAAAGCAGAGGATGGAACACATACACCGACTGGTACACCCACGGTGTTACCAGAACGTCCACAGCTATTGCCTGAGGGTCTCTTAACCTGGCGCAATACCTGTCCCGTTTTTTGTTCAGACGGGACGCCATCATGTCCACCTTTGGTAATTCCCAACGGTTTACAATTATGTGGAAAACTTCCCCATGAAGTTCCCACTCTGCCGGGTGGAGGTCGTGCCTACTGAGGAAGTCTGCTTCCCAGTTTCCATTCCCGGAATGAAACACTGCTGACAGTGCTATCACATGATTTTCCGCCCAGCGAAAAGTCCTTGCAGTTTTTGCCACTGCCCTCCTGCTTCTTGTGCCGCCCTGTCTATTTACGTGGGCGACTGCCGTGATGTTTTATCCCACTGGATCAATACCGGCTGACCTTGAAGCAGAGGTCTTGCTAAGCTTAGAGCATTATAAATTTACCCTTAGCTATATTTATGTGGAGAGAAAAATCTCCAGACTTGATCACACTCCCTGGAAATTTTTTCCTTGTGTGACTGCTCCCCAGCCTCTCGGGCTGGCCTCCGTGGTCACCAACATCCAAAACTGAATGCCGAATCTGCGGCCCTCTAGAAGATGAGCACTCTGTAACCACCACAGGAGAGACACCCTTGTCCTTGGATATAGGGTTATCCGCTGATGCATCTGAAGATGCGATCCGGACCATTTGTCCAGCAGATCCCACTGAAAAGTTCTTGCATGAAATCTGCCGACTGGAATTGCTTCGAAGGAAGTCACCATTTTTTTACCATGGCCCTTGTGCAATGATGCACTGATTTTAGGAGGTTCCTGACTAGCTCGGATAACTCCCTGGCTTTCTCTTCCGGGAGAAACACCTTTTTCTGGACTGTGTCCAGAATCATCCCTAAGCACAGGAGACTTGTTGTCGGGATCAGCTGCGATTTTGGAATATTTAGAATCCACCCCTGCTGTTGTAACAGTATCCGAGATAGTGCTACTCCGACCTCCAACTGTTCCCTGGACTTTGCCCTTATCAGGAGATCGTCCAAGTAAGGGATAATTAAGACGCCTTTTCTTCGAAGAAGAACCATCATTTCGGCCATTACCTTGGTAAAGACCCGGGGTGCCGTAGACAATCCAAACGGCAGCGTCTGAAACTGATAGCGACAGTTCTGTACCACGAACCTGAGGTACCCTTAGTGATGAGGGCAAATTTGGGACATGGAGGTAAGCATCCCTGATGTCTCGGGACACCAGATAGTCCCCTTCTTCCCGGTTCGTTATCACTGCTCTGAGTGACTCCATCTTGATTTGAACCTTTGTAAGTGTTCAAATTTTTTTAGATTTAGAATAGGTCTCACCTAGCCTTCTGGCTTCAGTACCACAATATAGTGTGGAATAATACCCCCTTTTCTTGTTGTAGGAGGGGTAATTTAATTATCACCTGCTGGGAATACAGCTCGTGAATTTTTTCCCATACTGCCTCCTTGTCGGAGGGAGACCTTGGTAAAGCAGACTTCAGGAGCCTGCGCAGGGGAAACGTCTCGACATTCCAACTGTACCCCTGGGATACTACTTGTAGGATCCAGGGGTCCTGTACGGTCTCAGCGTCATGCTGAGAGCTTGTCAGAAGCGGTGGAACGCTTCTGTTCCTGGGAATGGGCTGCCTGCTGCAGTCTTCTTCCCTTTCCTCTATCCCTGGGCAGATATGACTCTTATAGGGACGAAAGGACTGAAGCTGAAAAGACGGTGTCTTTTTCTGCAGAGATGTGACTTAGGGTAAAAACGGTGGATTTTCCAGCAGTTGCCGTGGCCACCAGGTCCGATGGACCGACCCCAAATAACTCATCTTCCTTTATACGGCAATACACCTTTGTGCCGTTTGGAATCTGCATCACCTGACCACTGTCGTGTCCATAAACATCTTCTGGCAGATATGGACATCGCACTTACTCTTGATGCCAGAGTGCAAATATCCCTCTGTGCATCTCGCATATATAGAAATACATCCTTTAAATGCTCTATAATCAATAAAATACTGTCCCTGTCAAGGGTATCAATATTTTTAGTCAGGGAATCCGACCAAGCCACCCCAGCTCTGCACATCCAGGCTGAGGCGATCGCTGGTCGCAGTATAACACCAGTATGTGTGTATATACTTTTTATGATATTTTTCCAGCCTCCTGTCAGCTGGCTCCTTGAGGACGGCCCTATCTATAGACGGTACCGCCACTTGTTCTGATAAGCGTGTGAGCGCCTTATCCACCCTAAAGGGTGATTCCCAACGCGCCCTAACTTCTGGCGGGAAAGGGTATACCGCCCATATTTTCTATCGGGGGGAACCCACGCATCATCACACACTTCATTTAATTTATCTGATTCAGGAAAAACTACGGTAGTTTTTTCACATCCCACATAATACCCTCTTTTGTGGTACTTGTAGTATCAGAAATATGTAACACCTCCTTCATTGCCCTTAACGTGTGGCCCTAATAAGGAATACGTTTGTTTATTCACCGTCGACACTGGATTCAGTGTCCCTGTCTGTGTCTGTGTCGACCGACTAAAGTAAACGGGCGTTTTAAAAACCCCTGACGGTGTTTTTGAGATGTCTGGACCGGTACTAATTGTTTGTCGGCCGTCTCATGTCGTCAACCGACCTTGGCGCGTGTTGACATTATCACGTAATTCCCTAAATAAGCCATCCATTCCGGTGTCGACTCCCTAGAGAGTGACATCACCATTACAGGCAATTGCTCCGCCTCCTCACCAACATCGTCCTCATACATGTCGACACACACGTACCGACACACAGCACACACACAGGGAATGCTCTGATAGAGGACAGGACCTACTAGCCCTTTGGAGAGACAGAGGGAGAGTTTGCCAGCACACACCAAAAACGCTATAATTATATAGGGACAACCTTATATAAGTGTTTTCCCTTATAGCATCTTTTTTATATATTTCTAACGCCAAATTAGTGCCCCCCCTCTCTGTTTTAACCCTGTTTCTGTAGTGCAGTGCAGGGGAGAGCCTGGGAGCCTTCCCTCCAGCCTTTCTGTGAGGGAAAATGGCGCTGTGTGCTGAGGAGATAGGCCCCGCCCCTTTTTCGGCGGCCTCGTCTCCCGCTCTTAACGGATTCTGGCAGGGGTTAAATATCTCCATATAGCCCCCGGAGGCTATATGTGAGGTATTTTTAGCCAAAAAAGGTTTTCATTTGCCTCCCAGGGCGCCCCCCTCCCAGCGCCCTGCACCCTCAGTGACTGCCGTGTGAAGTGTGCTGAGAGGAAAATGGCGCACAGCTGCAGTGCTGTGCGCTACCTTAAGAAGACTGAGGAGTCTTCTGCCGCCGATTCTGGACCTCTTCTCGTTTCAGCATCTGCAAGGGGGCCGGCGGCGAGGCTCCGGTGACCATCCAGGCTGTACCTGTGATCGTCCCTCTGGAGCTAATGTCCAGTAGCCAAGAAGCCAATCCATCCTGCACGCAGGTGAGTTCACTTCTTCTCCCCTAAGTCCCTCGTTGCAGTGATCCTGTTGCCAGCAGGACTCACTGTAAAATAAAAAACCTAAGCTAAACTTTTCTAAGCAGCTCTTTAGGAGAGCCACCTAGATTGCACCCTTCTCGGCCGGGCACAAAAATCTAACTGAGGCTTGGAGGAGGGTCATAGGGGGAGGAGCCAGTGCACACCACCTGATCCTAAAGCTTTACTTTTTGTGCCCTGTCTCCTGCGGAGCCGCTATTCCCCATGGTCCTTTCAGGAACCCCAGCATCCACTAGGACGATAGAGAAAGGGGTTTAACTGCTCAGACCCGTTTTAAGAACCGTTTCAAATACCATTTCAAAAGCAGGTTTTGCGATGTGAAAGCAGCATTGGAGTATATGAAAAACTGTAATATACTGTATAAATAAATAAATAAATAATGACTGTTCCCATAACTCACATCAAACAAATACCTCCTGCAGAGATTAAAAATATATTTACTGAAGAATAAAAATGCACGCAGTAACCAAAGAAACAATGACAATGGGCGCGCTAATGAAAAAGTTATATTCACATTCATAAAAGTAACCTTTACTTTGCTCAAACACAGTCTCAATCAGCTTTACATCCAGCCCGGCGACCCCCCCTCTCTCACCTGCGTATCCGGACAGCTGAGTTAAGGCGCTGCTGCTGGCTGGGAGGGCAGAAGAAGGAGAGGGAAGAGCGCTGGCCCCCGCCGCTTCCCACCGCTACCACCTTCACGGCCACCGCTCCACCGCTGCTGTTGCCACGAGCCCGGGACAGCCTCAATGCCAGTTGCCGTCGGGACCCGCCGCTGCTACCGCCCGTCGCACTGTGTATGGGTGATTGGACAGCGGATCCAGCACTGGATCCGCTGTCCAATCACAGCTGCCTCGCTGACATGGGGGTGGTGTCCCTGTCAGCGAGGCACTTGTTTAAGTTCCGCACTCAGCATTTTTTTTAATGGGCTTTTAAAGCCCAGTGCTTGACCCCCCCCCCCCTCTCCCCCGCTCTATCCCGTTCCCATTGTCTATGGGAGGCACTGCTATCAGTGCCTCCCAAACTAATTTGAAGGGTTAAAATTATTAGAATAAAATAAAGAAAATACTTATGACACAGGATATGTGTCATAAGTATCTTCTTTGTATTATTTTAATAATTAATCACAGGGGAGGCACTGCCTCCCCTGACTGCACGTCCCTGGTCTAAACAGGTTCACAGCAGGAGTTTTGTGTGTTTGCCGTGTATATGTGTTTGTTTGTTTTTTTCAGCCTGTGTGTAGTGAGTGAGGGTTTATGTCCCCATGACAGGTGACCCGCAGCCCCTTGATGTCTCTCTCTGCCCCCTTTTTGTGTGCTTTCCAGTGACGATGTTCTGATTGGCTACATTTTGTTGTACCTCCACCCACTTCCAAACTGAGCGACCTCAGGAGTTGCTGATTGACTGCATTGAGGTGTTTAGTCCATAGGGGGTATTTCTGAGTTGATCGCAGCAGCAAGTTTGTTAGCAATTGGGCAAAACCATGTGCACTGCAGGGGGGGCAGATGTAACATGTGCAGAGAGAGTTAGATTTGGGTGGGTTATTTTGTTTCTGTGCAGGGTAAATACTGGCTGCTTTATTTTTACACTGCAATTTAGATTTCAGTTTGAACACACCCCACCCAAATCTAACTCTCTCTGCACATGTTACATCTGCCCCACCTGCAGTGCACATGGTTTTGCCCAATTGCTAACAAATTTACTGCTGCGATCAACTCAGAATTAGGCCCATAGTCCAATGCACTATTTGACATAGTGGCAAAGGCTGTGTAATGTTGGACTAAATAAATGTTAAGACTGATGTGTTTCTAATAAAGTCCCGTACACATGGGGAGATATGTGTGCCGAGCGATCTATCAGTGACCGCTCAGCATACAGCTCTCCCCCTGCTCAGCACAACGCGATGCGTGTTGAGCGAGGTGGGCGGTCGGGGGAGGGGGGGGGGGGTGGCGCCAATCTAGCACCGGTGATACAGCTATCGCTGTATGGGATACACACGGAGAGATCCGTGCTTATGTTCTAAAGGTGCATACACACGGCGAGATTTTGACTATGAGAGATTTTGATTGAGCGATTTCCCTTGAACTGGCAGTAGGTTAGATTTTGACTAAGTGTGTGAGTGACTTTGGCTAACTCATTTAAACAGGGGGATGCTTTTACTTTTCCAGCGACCTAGTCCAAACTGACTTGCCTGGACAGTCTATTTTTAGCAGCGATAGCGACCTGGCGGAGACGCGCATCACTGTCGCTAGCTGTGTACACACAGAGTGATATGCACTAACTTTGAGTGATTTTGACTATATAGTCAAAATCGCTCAGCCATATCGCTCCATGTGTATGGACCTTAAGCAGTCTAGTCAGATTGGCACTGATCTCTCCGTGTGTACCCCCCTTAATTCAGAAACTTCTGCACTGCAACATGGTGTATGACCTCTAGACAATTCTTTACAGAAAGGCACAGTCTGGATTGCATGATTCATACATTGAGTCCTGTTTGGAGAAAGAGCGCTATATAAATAAAATTATTATTATTATTATTATTATTATTATTATTATTATTATACACTGCAGTTCAGTCTCTGCTTTCTGAGCCTTGATATCCAATCAGGGAGTGGCTGCGACTGGTTGCGACTGGGTGTAATGAAATCCGGCGGAAAAACACTTGTTTGCAAGTTAACATTGTACAATGAAATGTGTTTTATGTTTGTGGTTAATATTAGGCCCAAACAAACCAGTACACATCAATATTCTAAAGCAAGCTAAACTTAATTTAATGAAAAAAAAGCTATCATTACATCAGCATGCATTGGATACTTATCAGGTAAGTTTGGATAGATAAGTCTTAAGCTCAGTAGGGCCCAATGGCCACACATACTATGGATCCAGGTCACCTCAGCTGCTCCATCCCATCCTCGCTGCCTCTCGTCTTGTTATATGTACTTAATTATTTGTCCACGGCAGTGACATGCGGTGAGGTCCGTGGCTGGGGAGGCACTGGCAGCTAAACTGTTAAGCTCTTTTGCATAGCCGCCATCCATCCAGGACTTCCACGGCGTCTTCTTTCTTCAGGAGCTCTTTACTGCTCCTCCGCCGTCAGACTGACGCCGCTGCTTCACGCTGACTTATATAAGTCAGCAGGAGGGAGTGGGGCGATGATGTGGCGAGCCGTGATTAGCTCGCAGTGGCCATCTTGAATTTCAAAAATGACGCTGAGGTGCCATTTTTTAAGTTGGAAAACGCTCTCCGCTGCCCAACTCTGCAGAATGTCCCCGCCGCCCGCACTCCCGCCGCCGAGCCCACCAAGTGATGACAGCGGATCCAGTGACTGATCCACTGGCCAATCACTGTGGCCTCACTCACAGGAGCATGCTTTCATGGGTTGAAAGCGCGTCCCTGTATGAAAGCGGCACCTCTAATGGTGCCGCTTTCCTATGTAATTTCAATGGGCTTTTCCTGCTCATGGCTTGCCCGCGCCCGCCCCCCGCTCACATACCTTTGCCATTCACAATGGGAGGTACCACGATCGGTGCCTCCCAAACACATTTAACACCTTATAATGATTAGAATAATAAAGGAGATACTTATGACACATTAATGACAGTGGAGGCACTGCCTCCCCTGACTGCACGTCCGTGGTCTGTCTTGATATCGCTGAAAGTGAGCGCATCAATGTGGGCGTTGGGATGTGAGCTATGAGTGGTAGTGTGCAGGGCCGTATTAACAATGGGGTGGATGGAGCTGCAACTCCAGGCCCCCCATTTAAAATAGGCCCACATGATCCCAAACCGACCTGCAGAAGTCCCAAGCACCCCACGCACGGCCTGTCTCAAACTGTGCGGGGACTGACTTTGTCCTCATGGTCGAATCCTCCTGAGTCTCTCTGCCCCTGAAGCCCGGCCCGCATCCTAAGCTCCGCCCCCGGTCGCACCTGTAGCTCCGCCCCCTAATCCTGCAACAGTTATGGCTCCCACCACATCCATACTCGCGCTGGGCTGCTGGTAAATCCCCTGTGTGTGTGTGTGTGTGTGTATGTCCGGCTCCAGGTCTGTAGCTCCGCCCACCATCATTGGGGGTGTGGCCAATGCAAGGTCAGCTGGTGACTGGTTAGGGACAAGCTGTATCCAGCACTCAGTATAGCAGCTGCTGTGATGCGCACAATGCACTGCCCTGCTGTAACGCTGAGGAGATTCCTGATCTGTGCAGGAACTCCTTAGCAGTGTCTGCTGTGTTCCTGTTGGCAGAGTGACACATCACTCACAGTCACTCAGCCAATTCTCACCCCCACACACTGAGGCTGAAGGATGAATTTGCAGGTAGCTGTTAAACATAAACAAAGTTAAAATGGTAAGTCTAGTGTCAGTGTGACACACACTATTATGCAGTATGTGTATAGTCTGTATAGGGTAATCACTTTTATAAGTGTAACCTCCCCTATCCCTGAAGCCTACAGTACATTTTCCTTATCTCTGTCCTCTGGATGTAGCAGCCCCTCCTTTAATCCCCTCCCTGCTAGCTGCCTTTTCTGCAGTATGTATAGGTATATATACTATGCATACACAGGGCCGACCTGACACACTCGTGAGGTACTGTACGCGGCCGTGTGGCATGCCAGACAGTAGAGGGCGCTGTTACAGACAGATCACTATACCTGCGGGCATTGTTCAGTGACATATATATATATATATATATATATAGTATGTGATAATAACATGACAAGGCAGCAACCGCAGCCTGGGGAATCCCAGAACCGAGTATGCACTTTCCTACCGGCGCCATTAGCACATGTGGGAGCCATGACACACACGGGACCCTGCAGCACATGTACAGTAGGACTGCTTTCCATAACTTATGCTGCTATCTAGCTCTCTGTATGTGACAGCCGGACCAGGTGGTATAGCAGAGCTGGCTCAGCTTCAGCAGCTATTCTACGGTAATCCTGCCGTCGTACTCGCTTCCCTGCTTTCCAGGACTCTTTCTCGCTACTAGCGAATAGCAGAGCCGCCTGCAGCAGGAGAAGCTGCTAGTGTACAGTACACCCTCCCACCTGCTGTGACTCTCACTGACAGCTGACAAGCCGCAGGTACTGGATCTGCTGACTGCTGTCTATCTCAGTTTATATATAATGTACAGTATAGGCTGTTGCTGCTGCTCAGTAATAATGTCCCAGGTCTGTGTGACTACAGTATGAACATAGCAGAGTAAAATGCAAACCCTCCAACGGGTGTGGTATGCGTGACCTGCGGTCGCCACGGGTGCTGTTCCCACTCTGTGGGTGTTGTGGACACCCACGAGTGGGAATAGTCCCGGTTCGTCGGCATTGTAAGAGTGCGGGATGTAGGGGGAGGTGTTGTGACCGGCGGTCGTCTGACCACCGATCACATAACTACATCCCCCTCCAACAGGACCCTTTTCTTCAGTGTGCCCCTGGACCCCCTTATAATGTGTGTATGTCAGTGTGCCCCTGGTTCCTGTATAGTGTGTGTGTGTGTGTGTGTGTGTGTGTGTGTGTGTGTGTGTGTGTCAGTGTTCCCCTGGTCCCTGTATAGTGTGTGTGTGTGTGTGTGTCAGTGTGCCCCTGGTCCCTGTACAGTGTGTGTGTGTCAGTGTGCCCCTAGTCCCTGTGTGTGTGTGTGTGTGTGTGTGTGTGTGTCAGTGTACCCCTGGTCCCTGTATAGTGTGTGTGTGTGTGTCAGTGTGCCAGTGTGCCCCTGGTCCCTGTATAGTGTGTGTGCCAGTGTGCCCCTGGTCCCTGTATAGTGTGTGTGTCAGTGTGCCCCTGGTCCCTGTATAGTGTGTGTCAGTGTGGCTCTGCTTCCTGTATAGTGTGTGTGTCTGTGTCTGTGTCAGTGTGCCCCTGGTCCCCGTATAATGTGTGTGTGTGTGTGTGTGTGTGTCAGTGTGCCCCTGGTCCCTGTATAGTGTGTGTGTGTGTCAGTGTGCCCCTGGTCCCTGTATAGTGTGTGTGTCAGTGTACCCCTGGTCCCTGTATAGTGTGTGTGTCAGTGTGCCCCTGGTCCCTGTATAGTGTGTGTGTCAGTGTGCCCCTGGTCCCTGTATAGTGTGTGTCAGTGTGCCCCTGGTCCCTGTATAGTGTGTGTCAGTGTGCCCCTGGTCCCTGTATAGTGTGTGTGTGTGTGTGTGTGTGTGTGTGTGTGTGTGTGTGTGTGTGTGTCAGTGTGCCCCTGGTCCCTGTATAGTGTGTGTGTCAGTGTGCCCCTGGTCCCTGTATGTGTCAGTGTGCCCACGGTCCCTGTGTGTGTGTGTGTGTGTGTGTGTGTGTGTCAGTGTGCCCCTGGTCCCTGTATACTGTGTGTGTGTGTGTGTGTGTGTGTCAGTGTGCCCCTGGTCCCTGTATTGTGTGTGTGTCAGTGTGCCCCTGGTCCCTGTATTGTGTGTGTGTGTCAGTGTGCCCCTGGTCCCTGTATTGTGTGTGTGTCAGTGTGCCCCTGGTCCCTGTATAATGTGTGTGTCAGTGTGCCCCTGGTCCCTGTATAGTGTGTGTGTCAGTGTGCCCCTGGGTCCTGTATAGTGTGTGTGTGTGTGTGTGTGTGTGTGTGTGTGTGTGTGTGTGTGTGTGTGTGTGTGTCAGTGTGCCCCTGGTCCCTGTATAATGTGTGTGTGTGTGTGTGTCAGTGTGCCCCTGGGTCCTGTATAGTGTGTGTGTGTGTGTGTGTGTGTGTGTGTGTGTGTGTCAGTGTGCCCCTGGTCCCTGTATTGTGTGTGTGTGTGTGTGTGTGTGTGTGTGTCAGTGTGCCCCTGGTCCCTGTATAGTGTGTGTGTCAGTGTGCCCCCGGTCCCTGTATAATGTGTGTGTGTCAGTGTGCCCCCGGTCCCTGTATAATGTGTGTGTGTCAGTGTGCCCCCGGTCCCTGTATAATGTGTGTGTGTCAGTGTGCCCCCGGTCCCTGTATAATGTGTGTGTGTCAGTGTGCCCCTGATCCCTGTATAATGTGCGTATTCGGTTGATAGTGTCTATTTAGACAGTCAATAGATACACACCATATGTTACACAGACATTAGGTCGACAGGGTCAAAAGGTCGACATAAAAAAAGATAGACAATTTTTTTTATTTCTCATACGTCCTAGAGGATGCTGGGGTCCCCTTCAGTACCATGTGATATAGATGGTTCCGCAGGAGCCATGGGCACTCTTAAGACTTTTCAAGGGTGTGAACTGGCTCCTCCCTCTATGCCCCTCCTCCAGACCTCAGTTTTAGAAATGTGCCCAGGCAGACTGGATGCACTCCAGAGGAGTTCTACTGAGTTTCTCTGAAAAGACTTATGTTAGGTTTTTTATTTTCAGGGAGAACTGCTGGCAACAGTCTCCCTGCTTCGTGGGACTGAGGGGGCAGAAGTAGGAACCAACTTCCTAAAGAGTTTCATGGCTCTGCTTCTGGATGACAGGACACCATTAGCTCCTGAAGGGAACTGAACGCTAGCCGTGTCTAGATGCACACTTCCCACAGCACGCCGTCACCCCCTTCACAGAGCCAGAAGTCAGAAGACAGGTTAGTGTTACAAGACAGATCTTCAATCAAGAAAGTGACGGCTAAAGGTACCGCGCGACTGGCGGGAGCGCAGAGCGCCATGTTGCCCACACATACACAGACACTGCAGGGCGCGGGGGGGGGGGGGGCGGGGGCGGTCACCCTGGGCAGCATGAAACCTATGGAAACTGGCATAAATAAGGGGCATTAGTTGCTGAGGCACAGTCCTACCACCGCCAGTATAAAAAATTACCTCATAAAAGCTGAGGAGAAACACGCCATTGAAGAGTGGAGCGTCCTCCTCAGTCAGCCAGCACACTGCTCAGTGCCATTTTCTCTCTTCCAGACTGCAGAGAAGAATGCTGGTCCTCCTCCACTGCTGAACAAGTATCAGGGTGCAAACCAGGGAGGGGGGGGGGGCACAGTAAATTTGGTGCTATATAATTGTGTGATTAACATTATAAAAGCGCTGCCTGTGTTCACAAACATTGTGTTACTGGCGCTGGGTTGTGAACTGGCAAATCTGATCTGTGTCCCTCTGACAGATTTTACTGTGGGTCTGTCCCCTATAAGTCCCGGAGTGTCTGTGGTGTGGTTGTACACGTGTGTGACATGTCTGTGGCAGGGAACTCTTCCTCTGTGGGAGACATGTTAGGGACACAGAGGTGTAATATGACACCAAGAGCCTGACTGGGTGAAAGGTTACATGATAGTGTGAATCATATCAGTAAGAAGTTGGACTGAATCTCATACAGAAAACTGAAAATAATCTGTTGAAGATGTGATTTTTAATAGTTCTGCCTTTCATCCACAGGGACCCCTCTGGGTCACATACAAATTTGCAGAAGTAGTACAAACTGATACCGACACGGACTCTGATTCCAGGGGAATAGGTCCTAAGTTAGCAAAAAAGCATTCAAAACAAGTTTTAGCTATAAAGGTGGTGTTAGAAGTTACGAAGCCCCCTCTTTTACCACAAGGACAGGATTTACTTTAGTAAAGAAGTCATGTAATTTTCCCTCCACCTCAGGAGTTGAACAGTCTCTTGGAGGGACTCTGATTTAACCTGAAAAGAAATTTCAGATTCCCAAAAGGAATTCAGGCAGCTTACCTTTTTCCAAAAGGTGGGAGTCACCCCGCATTTTAGACAGGGCCCTGTCATAAAAAAGAAAAGGTGTTTCTTCCTGCGCCTGGAATGGCTTCACTTAAGGAGCTGACAGGCGCAAGTGAGTGAGGTGATCTATTGATGTGGCCAATGGGACACTACTCAGGCCTACCATTGTCTGTGCGTGGGTGAGTAGTGCTGTTGAGAAGTGGTCAGAAAACTTGTCATTAGACATTGACACAATAGATGGAGACGAGATACTCCTAACGTTAGGTCATTTCAAAGACGCTGCTGCGTACGTACTAGAAACCATGAAATATATTAGTCTCTTGGGATCAAGAACCGCTACCATGGCAGTATCGGCTCGGAGGGCGTTGTGGATTCGCCAGTGGAATACTGATGCAGATTCCAAAAGAAATATGGAGGCTCTCCTGTATAAAGGTGAGGACTTTTTTGGTGATGGGCTGGATGTGTTAGTCTCGGCGGCTACCGCAAGTAAGTCGACATTCTTGCCTTATGCTCCTACACCGGCGAAAAAGACACATCACTCTCACATGCAGTCCTTTCGGCCCAACAAATACAAAAAGGCCAAAGGTTCCCCCTTTTTTGCAGGTAGGGGAAGGGGAAAAGGAAAGAAATCCGCAGCGTTTCCCGGATTGCAGGAGCAGAAGTCCACCCCTTCTTCTGCCAAATCTGCAGCATGATGCTGGGGCTCCCTTGCGGGAGTCCGCTCGGATGGGAGCACGTCTGAAACTTTTCAGTCAAAACTGGATTCAATCTGGCCTGGACCCATGGGTCTTACAAATAGTGTCCCATGGGTACAAACTAGAGTTTCAAGACGTCCCCCCATGCCGATTTTTCAAATCGACCTTGCCAGGTTCTCTTCCAGAAAGAGAGGCAGTAACAACGGCAATTCAAAAATTATGTCAGGATCAGGTCATTGTCCTGGTACCCTTGTCACAGCAAGGAGAAGGTTTTTATTAAAGCCTCTTCGTAGTTCCGAAGCCGGACAGCTCGGTCAGACTGATTTTAAACCTGAAAAATCTGAATCTCTACCTGAAAAGGTTCCAGTTCAAGATGGAATCCCTGAGGGCAGTGGTTTCCAGTCTGGAGGAGGGGGACTTCATGGTGTCAGTAGACATAAAGGATGCTTACTTGCATGTTCCCATTTATCCTCCTCGCCAAGCTTATCTGAGATTCGCAGTACAGGATTGCCATTACCAGTTCCAGACGTTGCCTTTCGGACTCTCCACGGCACCGAGGGTATTCACCAAGGTGATAGCGGAGATGATGGTCCTCCTTCGTCAAAAAGGAGTCAATATAATTCCTTATCTGGACGATCTCCTGATAAAAGCGAGATCCAGGGAACAGTTGGTGCAGAACATTGCACTCTCCCTGTCAATACTCCAACACAGTTGGATCATGAATTTTCCAAAGTCACAGTTGGAACCGATGACAAGATTGTCCTTTTTAGGGATGATTCTGGACACAGAAGTACGGAGAGTATTTCTTCCAGTGGAAAAGACTCTGGAAATCCAGAAAATGGTCAAACAAATATTGAAACCAACAAGCATGTCGATCCATCAAT
>NC_086444.1:661004767-661064767 GCF_028390025.1 Pseudophryne corroboree
TGGTCCCTGTATAATGTGTGTGTGTGTGTGTGTGTTTCAGTGTGCCCCTGGTCCCTGTATAGTGTGTGTGTGTGTGTGTGTGTGTGTGTTTCAGTGTGCCCCTGGTCCCTGTATAGTGTGTGTGACAGTGTGCCCCTGGTCCCTGTATAATGTGTGTGTGTGTGTGTGTGTGTGTGTGTGTGTGTGTGTGTGTGTTTCAGTGTGCCCCTGGTCCCTGTATAGTGTGTGTGTGTGTGTGTGTGTGTGTGTGTGTGTGTGTCAGTGTGCCCCTGGTCCCTGTATAGTGTGTGTGACAGTGTGCCCCTGGTCCCTGTATAATGTGTGTGTGTGTGTGTGTGTGTGTGTGTGTGTGTGTGTGTTTCAGTGTGCCCCTGGTCCCTGTATAGTGTGTGTGTGTGTGTGTGTGTGTGTGTGTGTGTGTGTGTGTCAGTGTGCCCCTGGTCCCTGTACAGTGTTCGTTCTCCCCTACACTCTGTCCCTACAGATGTGTCTGCTTGTAACTTTGCTGCTTCATGCAGTTTATCTTGTTGCTGCCACACAGCATAGCGCCCGCATTACAATAGCCAGCAGTCGTGTGTACGCACGCGCCAGCTCACTACGATGGACCCAGCTGTGAAATCTCCGGGTAGCAGGAGCATAGCCTACCTGCAGCATCGTTGTGCTTACTTTCGGTTAGTTTTTCTGGGTGAGTGTGTACGCGTGCCTGCAACAGTACTTTGTACCGCAGCTTATAGGGCAAGCTGTATAAGGGCACATCTGTATATCCCGAAACCCTCACTCCTATCGCTTTTCCCTGCATCCCGATACCCTCACCCCTACAAAAAATAGTCCCTTCATAAATTTCAGCTCCAGGCCCATATGGACCTTAATCTGGTACTGGTAGTGCGATGTGCGGACATGCTGCAGTTATGATCATGCAGATGTGATTCATTTTTATCAGGGCCTCATAATTATGTACATTTTGTAGGGGGTACCCGGACTCCAGGTCGACACCAATTGGTCGACATGGACAAGGTTGACATGAGTTTTTCAAATTTTTTTTCTTCCATTTTTTTAATGTTTTCATACTTTACGATCCATGTGGACTACGATTGGGAACGGTAACCTGTGAGGCACCTTGCCCGAAAGCGAGCCATGCGAAGGGACGCTGTAAACTAATTGGCGTTCCCGGTCACTCTACGAAGAAAACGACACCAAAAAAACTCATGTCGACCCTTTTCCATGTCTACCTAAGGTGTGTTGACAAATTGGTGTCAATCTAAGGTGTATCGACCTTTTTGGTGTCGACCTGGAGTCCCAGACCCTTTGTAGGGTAATATATGGACACATTAATGCTGCATTCAGACTGCAAATGCCGGATCCTACCCGGTAAGACAAACGTGTACTTACCGGGTGGGATCCGGCATTTGCACTCCGCTGCTGGCTTTCCGACCCGGCAATATACCGGGTCGGTTGCCATAACAACGGAGCGCGCAGCAGGGGCGGGGGTGGAGGCGGCGTCGGGAGATGAGCTCATCTCCAGCGCCGCCTCTCCCTATCTTGTGAATGGGAACCGTGTCGCATCGACACGGCTCCCATTCACACCGCACCTGACCCGGTAATCAACCCGGGTAAAACCCTTCTTTTTTACCGGGTTGATTTACCGGGTCAGGCGACCCGCTAAATCGGCCAGTGTGCTTTCACATCGCACACTGACCCGGTTCGACACGGCAATATGCCGTGTCGGTACCGGGTTATTTGTGCGATGTGAAAGGGGTATAAGTCGCATATTTTTCAAATAAACACTAGCAACATTGATGCATGAAGACCATCAATAATGGGGAAATGGGTGTGTTTTATTATTGAATGATACAAGAAAACTAGTGCTTAGTTGTCTCTTTCATTTTAAGGTCATACCTGTAGTCTGCAATTTAATAAGCTTTCCAAAGTCAGGTTTCTAAATAATGTGAAGTTGATGGGTGAATTTCATAAATTTAATTATTGCCCTGAATAATTCTTTGTTATCCTTTTTAAAATCTGCATTTCTTGTTGTAATAAAATGTACCAGATTTCTTCTGAACCTCTAAGCTATTGGGACCCTTGCTGCTCTTGACTAATAAACTGGACAGCTGCTAATATATACACTTGTTCATAGTAGTTTCATTCTGAAAAGATACATTCTCACAGCAGAGACTTGACAGTTACATTAGTTTCAAAATTCATTTCAGTTTGTTATGCGTCCTATAAATGGCGCCACCTCGTAGCTCAGAAAAATAGATATAGTTGTTACAATTGAACGTTTCTATCTGGCTGCCAGAGAATCTGTGTTGCTGCCCTCTGGTGTCTGACTCTCAATTGGGATTTTCAATTATCATTTACAATAGCAATCACTTGTATAGACTCAATTGTCTCAACCTTAAAATATCACTGGAGCAGTTGATTGATACTGTTAACATTTCGCTGACAAGTCTTCATGCATTGACACAAGTGTGACACACCTTACTTGTTCACACTTGAACAGTGGCAGTAAAAAAACGTACTTGGGATTCTGTATTGCCTTCCAGTTACAATAATAGCTTTATTTAAATAAAGCATTCTTTTTATGAACATTTCCTGCAGATGGTGATAGCGCAAACAGGCTTGCGACGGTACAAGTGTCACTGCGGGGATACTACTGGCTATATAGTACGGCTGTGGCAATTGAAAAATTGTGAGGAGTCTTTTATATCTTGAAAGAACACTCATTTACACTGAAGATGGGCCTTTACTCTCTTTAGTAAATAGACCCGTTAGACTGGCGCTAAGAAAATTATTACATAACAGTCACATGGTGTCAGTGCCATAACTAGACATTTTAGCGCTGTGTGCAAGATACAGCATTGGCAACCCCCCCCCCCCCTAATTTAAAATTGGGCCAGTGCGCGCCGCAGGGGTTCATGGTGAAGGGGCATAGCCACAAAATAATAAGAATTTACTTACCGATAATTCTATTTCTCGTAGTCCGTAGTGGATGCTGGGGACTCCGTCAGGACCATGGGGAGACAGGGCACAAAAATAAAGCTTTAGGATCAGGTGGTGTGTACTGGCTCCTCCCCCTATGACCCTCCTCCAAGCCTCAGTTAGGATACTGTGCCCGGACGAGCGTACACAATAAGGAAGGATATTGAACCCCGGGTAAGACTCATACCAGCCACACCAATCACACCGTATAACTTGTGATCTGAACCCAGTTAACAGTATGACAAACGTAGGAGCCTCTGAACAGACGGCTCACAACAAATAACAACCCGATTTTTTTTGTAACAATAACTATGTACAAGTATTGCAGACAATCCGCACTTGGGATGGGCGCCCAGCATCCACTACGGACTACGAGAAATAGAATTATCGGTAAGTAAATTCTTATTTTCTCTAACGTCCTAAGTGGATGCTGGGGACTCCGTCAGGACCATGGGGATTATACCAAAGCTCCCAAACGGGCGGGAGAGTGCGGATGACTCTGCAGCACCGAATGAGAGAACTCAAGGTCCTCCTCAGCCAGGGTATCAAATTTGTAGAATTTTGCAAACGTATTTGCCCCTGACCAAGTAGCAGCTCGGCAGAGTTGTAATGCCGAGACTCCCCGGGCAGCCGCCCAGGATGAGCCCACTTTCCTTGTGGAATGGGCCTTGACAGATTTAGGTTGTGGCAAGCCTGCCACAGAATGTGCAAGTTGAATTGTGCTACAAATCCAACGAGCAATCGTCTGCTTAGAAGCAGGAGCACCCATCTTGTTGGGTGCATACAATATAAGCAGTGAGTCAGACTTTCTGACTCCCGCCGTTCTTGAAATATATATTTTCAATGCCCGGACCACGTCCAACAACTTGGAATCCTCCAACTCGTTAGTAGCCGCAGGCACCACAATAGGCTGGTTCAGGTGAAACGCTGACACCACCTTAGGCAGAAAATGAGGACGCGTCCGCAGTTCTGCCCTGTCCGTATGGAAAATCAGATATGGGCTCTTATATGATAAAGCCGCCAATTCTGATACTCTCCTGGCTGAAGCCAGGGCCAGTAGCATGGTTACTTTCCATGTGAGATACTTCAGCTCCACCGATTTGAGCGGCTCAAACCAATGGGATTTGAGAAAATCCAAGACTACATTAAGATCCCACGGTGCCACTGGGGGCACAACCGGGGGCTGTATATGTAGTACTCCTTTTACAAAAGTCTGGACTTCAGGAACTGAAGCCAATTCTTTCTGGAAGAAAATCGACAGGGCCGAAATTTGAACCTTAATGGACCCCAATTTGAGGCCCATAGACAATCCTGTTTGCAGGAAATGTAGGAATCGACCCAGTTGAAATTCCTCCGTGGGGGCCTTCCTGGCCTCACACCACGCAACATATTTTCTCCAAATGCGGTGATAATGTTGTGCAGTCACCTCCTTCCTGGCTTTTACCAGTGTAGGAAGGACCTCTTCCGGAATGCCTTTTTCCTTTAGAATTCGGCGTTCAACCGCCATGCCGTCAAACGCAGCCGCGGTAAGTCTTGGAATAGACACGGTCCCTGCTGAAGCAGGTCCCGTCTTAGAGGTAGAGGCCACGGATCCTCCGTGAGCATCTCTTGAAGTTCCGGGTACCAAGTTCTTCTTGGCCAATCCGGAGCCACTAGTATCGTTCTTACTCCCTTCTGCCGTATAATTCTCAGTACTTTTGGTATGAGAGGCAGAGGAGGGAACACATACACTGACTGGAACACCCACGGTGTTACCAGAGCGTCCACAGCTATTGCCTGAGGATCTCTTGACCTGGCGCAATACCTGTCCAGTTTTTTGTTGAGGCGGGACGCCATCATATCCACCATTGGTTTTTCCCAACGGTTCACAATCATGTGGAAGACTTCTGGATGAAGTCCCCACTCTCCCGGGTGTAGATCGTGTCTGCTGAGGAAGTCTGCTTCCCAGTTGTCCACTCCCGGAATTAATACTGCTGACAGTGCTATCACATGATCTTCCGCCCAGCGAAGAATCCTTGCAGCTTCTGCCATTGCTGTCCTGCTTCTTGTGCCGCCCTGTCTGTTTACGTGGGCGACTGCCGTGATGTTGTCCGACTGGATCAACACCGGCTGACCCTGAAGCAGGGGTTTTGCCAGACTTAGAGCATTGTAAATCGCTCTTAGCTCCAGTATATTTATGTGAAGAGACATCTCCAGGCTTGACCATACTCCCTGGAAGTTTCTTCCTTGTGTGACCGCTCCCCAGCCTCTCAGACTGGCATCCGTGGTCACCAGGACCCAGTCCTGTATGCCGAATCTGCGGCCCTCTAACAGATGAGCACTCTGCAACCACCACAGAAGAGACACCCTTGTCCGTGGCGATAAGGTTATCCGCTGATGCATTTGCAGATGCGATCCGGACCATTTGTCCAGCAGATCCCACTGAAAAGTTCGTGCGTGGAATCTGCCGAATGGAATCGCTTCGTAAGAAGCCACCATCTTTCCCAGGACTCTTGTGCATTGATGTACAGACACTGTCCCTGGTTTTAGGAGGTTCCTGACAAGTTCGGATAACTCCCTGGCTTTCTCCTCCGGAAGAAACACCTTTTTCTGAACCGTGTCCAGAATCATTCCCAGGAACAGCAGACGTGTTGTCGGGGTCAACTGAGATTTTGGAAAATTCAGAATCCACCCGTGTTGTTGCAGCACTACTTGGGTTAGTGCTACTCCGTCCTCCAGCTGTTCTCTGGACCTTGCCCTTATCAGGAGATCGTCCAAGTAAGGGATAATTAATACGCCTCTTCTTCGCAGAAGAATCATCATTTCGGCCATTACCTTGGTAAAGACCCGAGGTGCCGTGGACAATCCAAACGGCAGCGTCTGAAACTGATAATGACAGTTTGGCACCACGAACCTGAGGTACCCTTGATGTGAAGGGCAAATTGGGACATGCAGGTAAGCATCCTTTATGTCCAGGGACACCATAAAGTCCCCTTCTTCCAGATTCGCTATCACTGCTCTGAGTGACTCCATCTTGAACTTGAATTTTTGTATGTACAGGTTCAAAGATTTCAGATTTAGAATAGGTCTTACCGAGCCGTCCCGCTTCGGTACCACAAATAGCGTGGAGTAATACCCCTTTCCCTGTTGTAGGAGGGGTACCTTGACTATCACCTGCTGAGCAAACAGCTTGTGAATGGCTTCCAATACCGTCGCCCTGTCTGAGGGAGACGTTGGCAAAGCAGACTTTAGGAACCGGCGAGGGGGAGACTTCTCGAATTCCAACCTGTAACCCTGAGATACTACCTGCAGAATCCAGGGGTCCACCTGTGAGCAAGCCCACTGTGCGCTGAAATTCTTGAGTCGACCCCCCACCGTTCCTGAGTCCGCTTGTAAGGCCCCAGCGTCATGCTGAGGGCTTTGCAGAACCCTGGGAGGGCTTCTGTTCCTGGGCAGGGGCTGCTTGCTGCCCTCTCTTACCCCTCCCTCTGCCCCTAGGCAGATATGACTGTCCTTTTGTCCGCTTGTTCTTATAGGACCGAAAGGACTGCGGCTGAAAAGACGGTGTCTTTTTCTGTTGGGAGGGGGTCTGAGGTAAAAAGGTGGATTTTCCGGCAGTTGCCGTGGCCACCAGATCCGATAGACCGACGCCAAATAATTCCTCCCCTTTATACGGCAATACTTCCATATGTCGTTTGGAATCCGCATCACCTGACCACTGTCGCGTCCATAAACTCCTTCTGGCAGATATGGACATCGCATTTACTCTCGATGCCAGAGTGCAAATATCTCTCTGCGCATCTCGCATATAAAGGAAAGCATCCTTTAATTGCTCTATAGTCAATAAAATACTGTCCCTATCCAGGGTATCAATATTTTCAGTCAGGGAATCCAACCAGACGACCCCAGCACTGCACATCCAGGCTGAGGCGATGGCCGGTCGCAGTATAACACCAGTATGTGTGTATATACTTTTTAGGGTAGTTTCCAGTCTCCTATCTGCTGGATCCTTGAGGGCGGCCGTATCCGGAGACGGTAACGCCACTTGTTTTGATAAGCGTGTGAGCGCCTTATCCACCCTAGGGGGTGTTTCCCAGCGCGCCCTAACCTCTGGCGGGAAAGGGTATAATGCTAATAACTTTTTTGAAATTAGCATTTTTCTATCTGGGTTAAACCACGCTTCATCACATACATCATTTAATTCCTCTGATTCAGGAAAAACTACAGGTAGTTTTTTCACCCCCCACATAATACCCCTTTTTGTGGTACTTGCAGCATCAGAGATATGCAAAGCCTCCTTCATTGCCGTGATCATATAACGTGTGGCCCTACTTGAAAATACGTTTGTTTCATCACCGTCGACACTAGATTCAGTGTCTGGGTCTGGGTCTGTGTCGACCGACTGAGGTAAAGGGCGCTTTACAGCCCCTGACGGTGTCTGAGACGCCTGGGCAGGTACTAACTGGTTTGCCGGCCGTCTCATGTCGTCAACTGATTTTTGTAATGTGCTGACATTATCACGTAATTCCATAAACAAAGCCATCCATTCCGGTGTCGACTCCCTGGGGGGGTGACATCACCATTATCGGCAATTGCTCTGCCTCCACGCCAACATCGTCCTCATACATGTCGACACACATGTACCGACACACAGCAGACACACAGGGAATGCTCTTATCGAAGACAGGACCCCACTAGTCCTTTGGGGAGACAGAGGGAGAGTTTGCCAGCACACACCCAAGCGCTATAATATATATGGGAACAACCTTATATAAGTGTTGTTCCTTATAGCAGCTTAAATATATCCAGTATATCGCCAAAAAATGCCCCCCCCTCTCTGTTTTACCCTGTTTCTGTAGTGCAGTGCAGGGGAGAGTCCTGGGAGCCTTCCTCACAGCGGAGCTGAGCAGGAAAATGGCGCTGTGTGCTGAGGAGAATAAGCCCCGCCCCCTATTTCGGCGGGCTTTCCTCCCGTGGATTTAGATAACTGGCATGGGTTAAATACATACATATAGCCTTAATGGCTATATGTGATGTATTCTTTTGCCTTAAGGTAATAAAATATTGCTGCCCAGGGCGCCCCCAGCAGCGCCCTGCACCCTCCGTGACCGCTTGGTGTGAAGTGTGTGACAACAATGGCGCACAGCTGCAGTGCTGTGCGCTACCTTCATGAAGACTGAAGAGCCTTCTGCCGCCTGTTTCCGGACCTTCAATCTTCAGCATCTGTAAGGGGGGTCGGCGGCGCGGCTCCGGGACGAACCCCAGGGTGAGACCTGTGTTCCGACTCCCTCTGGAGCTAATGGTGTCCAGTAGCCTAAGAATCCAATCCATCCTGCACGCAGGTGAGTTGAAATTCTCTCCCCTAAGTCCCTCGATGCAGTGAGCCTGTTGCCAGCAGGACTCACTGAAAATAAAAAACCTAAAAAACTTTTTCTAAGCAGCTCTTTAAGAGAGCCACCTAGATTGCACCCTGCTCGGACGGGCACAAAAACCTAACTGAGGCTTGGAGGAGGGTCATAGGGGGAGGAGCCAGTACACACCACCTGATCCTAAAGCTTTATTTTTGTGCCCTGTCTCCTGCGGAGCCGCTATTCCCCATGGTCCTGACGGAGTCCCCAGCATCCACTTAGGACGGTAGGGAAAATACCAGTTCATATTACGCTGCACAGTGGTCTCCATAATTCAAATTATGCCACACAGTAGTGCCACTTACACACATTACGCTGGACAGAGACCCTGTCGCACATTACGCCGGGCAGAGACCCTGTCGCACATTATGCCGGGCAGAGCTCCCCTTTACAGAGTATGGCGGGCAGAGTCCCCCACATACACACACACATACATGTATTTTGTGTATATATTAGTGTAGATATATACACAATGCTTTAACTTACAAACCCATTGTTTCAAGTTACATTTCAAATATCTATTCAATAACTCTAGATGGCTTGTCTTCTAATTTTATAAGAAAAGTAGTATCATCACTAAAAGTGTTTTTGTTCTTTGAGATATGAGGTTTGTTAATGATTTGACACACTTTTCTCATCAGATTTTCACATGTGTAGCGGTTAAGTGATTATCATTAAATGGTGGACATATGCAGTTCCCATAATGGAGCTAACAATAGGAGTCCTTGACCTGAAAAATTTTAACCCAACACATGCAAAATTCTGTGCAGCCTGTGTCTTCCCCTGCACATTAAACCACTGACATCATGTCATGTCATTCTTGGATGGTGGGGCCACCGACTCTGTGTCCTGTGTGATGTCACCGCTTGTATAAACCTTAGTTACAGCCCTGATGTGCATTTTCATTTTTAGTGTTTGAAATTGTGAATAATGTGCTCATGAAGAATGCGTAATTGGTGTCTTTGCAACAAATTTTAAAGTAAATCTGCTTTTTTTTTTTTTTTTTTAAATTGTTCTCCTGATACTTTAACTTTATTTAACAGAGCAAGTGTGCTATAAGGAAATGTCCACCACTACAGCCCACAGCTTTACTCATTACTTATTCTTCTTGTTTCCTTTTGCGTGGCTCATCCCACCACTTTTCTGACCTGTCTTGAAGTAGATTGGCAGACTCACTCAGGAGCCCAATCACACACTATTTCAATATCTGGCAAGAATGCATTAAAGACGCCATCCTATTATGTCTGGATCAGTGCAGGCATTCAGACAATTGCACATCCAATGATCATCTCACTAGTCTACCCATCATGCTTTCACCTTATTCTTGCAGTCTTCTTAGGCTGTGTTTTTTTGTTTTCTGGTTGGGTTTTTTGCCCTCAGTGTCAGCTTGAATAATTGGAACAAAAGCAGCAATACAATGCTTCCCTGACTCTCTTAAACCTACAATCACTTAATGCATCTGTATTTCCTGCTAGTGTCCACTTACTTGTCTTATTGGCAGAATGAAGATTTTAGGTTACAGTCAGTAAAGTGGAAACCAAGGATTTTTGAGTAGTGTTTTTTTTATTTGTTTTATTCAAGAAAAGTTAATTTATTGTTTGTGTTTATTTTTACTCTGAGCTTTTGTGCTCCTAGGGAACTGTGCTTATTTTATAGTTGTGGGGTGGTGTATCAAACCTACTAAAGAGAAAAATGGTGAATCAATCCGTTTCTAACGTCTTATTTTTAGAATGTGCTAGATAAATATTTATTAGCAGCGGATTGATTGCTATGAGCAGCTTCTCCATGTTTTTTTTTTTTTTTTTACTCTGTCACAGTTTAATACATCTCCCTGCAATTGCTAGTGTGACAGTCACCCCAGAGGCACCCAGCTTGTTCATTATTCTGACCCCTACAGGCCAGTCAGGAGGAAACGTGCAATTTTAAGTGCAGAGCTGGTAATTACAGAATTAGGGGGTAGGCAGGCACAGAGCACACTATTTTTATTTTTATTTGTAGTCTAGAGCAGTGGTTCTCAAACTCTGTCCCCAGGACCCCACACAGTGCATGTTTTGCAGGTAACACAGCAAGTGCACAGGTGTATTAATTACTCACTGACACATTTTAAAAGGTCACAGGTAGAGCTAATTATTTCACTTGCGATTCTTTGAGGAGCCTACAAAACATGCACTGTGTGGGGTCCTGAGGACCGAGTTTGAGAACCTGTGGTCTAGAGGAATCTTCCGTTTTGAACCAGTGAGGATTTTGCAAGGGGCTCTATGGGTTTCCACATGTAGTGCGCGCACTGAAAATTCTAATGAAGTTTAAAAAAAATTCATCGATGGAACACACAACCACTCCAAAGATTTACATATACCAGACAATAGTTGTAACAAATTAGAGAGTTGAGACTGTGACTGTATTTTGATAGTTTTAAAGTCCTTTTGATCGGTAATAAAAAAATAGATTTTTAACTTTTTCATACTTTACTATCCACATATACTATGATTGGGAATAGTAAACTGTGCCGAGTACAGCGGTACACTAATTGGGGTTCCTGGTCTTGTTACGGAAAAAAATGACACCAAAAACAGTTAAAAAATCCATGTCACCTTTTCATGTGTCAACCTGCCCTGCGTCGACAATTTTCATGTCGACTATATTTTCCATGTCGACCATGTCAATGTTGACCTAATGACTGTCGACCTTAACATGGTCGACCATTCATACCAGAACCCCCTTTGTCTTGGTCACTAAGGTGTGAATTTAGTTTTCTGGTAGCTTCAGACTATTGCTTTTATGTGTGTTCAGTTTGCAACCCTCTATTCCTGATTAAATACATGATAATACGAACACATAGTTCAAGCATAAACTATTAACTTTGATTTAAAAAAAAATACCACATATTTAAACCTGGCATATTAAGTAAGGAAACTAGGCCAGCGTTTCATTTTCAGGTGTCTTGTACAGTGGATGTGGTAATATTATATAACCGTTCACAATTAATTTCAGTACTGTTTAATTGTACCTTTTGTTTAGATACTAATTGCTATTTGTAGTTCTATCATTGATATTCTCAATACTCTCTCACAGGTACGAGAACTGGTTCTGGATAACTGCAGAGCACGTGAAGGCAAAATCGAGGGTCTAACAGCAGAATTTGTGAATCTGGAGTTTCTCAGCTTAATAAATGTCATGTTGATGTCTGTGTCAAATCTTCCAAAGCTACCCAAATTAAAAAAGGTAAGGTGAAAGATTTGTTTTAGTTTTTTAATTTACTATTGTGAATAAAATCAACCGATTATATAGTCTAGGTAGAAACTGCAACAGCGTTCTGTGCAAAAAAATAATAATAATCTCTTCAAATTGTTGTAAACCCAAAAGTTATTCTCTGGTGATCATGTGTGCTCACCAGAGAACCCTGCACTGCAGAAGTAATTCTGAAGGCCAGGATAGGCTCTCCCATCCTGGCTTCAGTAACTTCAGGGGCTTCTTCTTTTAAAAGATGTGGGCCCTTAGTGGTTATTGTGGGATGGTATCTGGATGCTGGTGGTCAGAATACTGACACCTGTTACGTAAGTACCCTAATTCCTAATCCTCTACCGTAGCCTAACCCTAATAGAATCCGTGTTTGTTCTGATTTGGAAAAGTGGAGTAATTTCGAAACAATTATAACTTTTACTGAATAAATAAATGCATATATTGATGTTTGAATGTGATGAGCCCCAAATAGGCTCATCACTGAAGGGGTTAATATTGTATATGGTCAAGAGCAAGTGTGATGTCTGCTTTATTAAATAACAAACAAGTATACAAGAGTCTATATTGATGAGTAAAAGGAAAACCAAATAAACGTTATTTAATCATGAAATATATGCACAGATTCTGTGTAACGGTTTATTCTTCTATTGAGACAAATAAGAAAAAATGTATTTGTAAATGTATCTAGCCTTTAAAGAACTTGAGACCTTTTCTACAGCAACTAATTACATTTGCTATGTTATCAGCTGTGTCAGCCACAAGTGGCAAGCAGTATTACTTTGGCAATATGCTGTATGATCCTTGCTCTGCACTCTGACCTCACAATCCTAGTTGTATGCACTAAATACTCGCCTAAAGTTTTATACTTAATTCTTATGTCTGCTTTATGTCTGGTAATATCTTTCAGAAACAGGGCTTTAGTAGAAACTGTGAGCCGAATAGAATTTAGCTTTTGTGGAGTCATTTATTATCAACACTTTTTTTTTTTTTTTATTAGGTTAAGGCTTTTAATACTGCACACTGATACTTTAATGTTGGTTACACTGGTGAAAAAGGGAGGACCTGTTCTACAATTTATCAAGGGTCTATTTTTAAATTAAGAAATAAAGTCCATATTTTGCCATGATTAGTAAGTATGGAGTTAAGAGTGACTGCAAAATAATAGCTTAGTTTTCCATATCAGTTTCCTGTTTAGGTTTTAATATTTTTTTTGTTCTCTCTCAATGTAATTGCAATCTATAGTCACACAAGTAATCAAAGGCAAAACATAGTTTGTACTTGTCATAATGACTTCTTCCCCATATGCTGGAGGGGCCATTTAGCCATTGGTGGATTTATTACCTATGATGTCACTCACTACCCTGTTAATATTTAGTTTGGTAATGCTTTTCGGACTGATCAGAACAGTCTCCAAACATAGCACTGCTATATGACTTTCATGGGAGATCCTCTTCCATCCTACAGAAGACCAAACTTTGGCCGATCTAAACTTTCACTTCTTTCTCAGGGCTTGCTTCATGGACTCATGCTGGAGCACAGTAGTGGCTATGGTGGCCAATCCTGGGATCGGTATAGGCGGGATCCTGGGATTTAGGCCAAAAATCATCCGGAATTCAATCCCAGGATTGAAAGCTCCAATCCTGGGGATTTCGGGATCAGACAGTCCTTTTTGTTTTTTTTTTATGCTAGGCAGTGTTGAGCTTCCTCAGGAGGCTCAGATGCTGCCCGGCTCCATCCTCCTGGCACCCCCTGCGCAGCATGAAGTGAAGTCAGAGGTCACACTGCGCAGCCAGCCACCCGCTGCACTGACCTCACCGGACCTGAGGAAGTTACCCACCCACCCTTTCAGGTACCATGGTAGTGAGTTATGTATGCGGGATTGGGTGGGGCAGACACACACACACATAGGGAAAAGCCAATCTCTGGTATCCCGGGATTGACCAATTTTCAATTGCGATACCCGGGATTGGCCACTCTAGTAGTGGCATCTTTATACGCAGCTACTGTTCTATTATTCTAAGGCAGCAGGAGGAACCTCCTGGCTGCTGCTGCATCCGAGGACACAGGATCAGATCACTCTGCAGGACCATTGGCCATCTGAGTAACCTTAAAGTAACTCAGAATGACCGCCGCACCTCCATAGCCTGGAAATCTGCATGACCCTGGCCTCAGCAATCCTACCTTGTCCCCAAATGGCTGCAGACTGTCACTCACCTGATGTCTTGAGCCGCACTGTATGCGGGGGTGCAGGACTTTTTATTTTATTTATTAACAGTTTCTTATATAGCGCAGCAAATTCCGTTGCGCTTTACAATTTGGAAATAACAATGATATAACAAAACTGGGTAATAACAAACGGTCATAGATGTAGGAGGGTCCTGCTCGCAAGCTTACAATCTATAGAGAAATAAGTATTGATACACAAGGATAGATAGTTGCTCACCAGATTGCAAAGGTTCTTGGTGGGCTGTATGATATGGTCACACAGCAATGATGACCCGGGGTCGGGAGGAAGGATGAGAAGACATGTGAGGATCTGTGTGGACTGTGCAGAGTTGATGCAATTTGATAGGAAGGTTTATGAAAATTATGTGGGGGGTTCTGGAATTTGATACGCTTTCCTGAAAAGGTGAGTTTTCAGGGAACGCTTGAAGGTTTGGAGACTAGAGGAGAGTCTTCGTTTGAGAGCGAGTTAGGGTCGGAGTTTTGTTTTTTCAAATTGGGAGTAATCACTGCATGCTTGAAGAGTGAAGGAAAAATACCAGTAGAGAGAGAGAGAGAGGACCTTGTCTGCACATGCCCAGTGTGCATCTTGCAAAGATCGGTCCAGCCTGCGTCCTTACTGCAGGAAAGAGCCTTATGCTAAACATTTTGTAATTTCTTTATGGAATGGATCAATTGTGTTAGCATGCTAAGAGGAGCTGAGGAACCTGCAAATACAGTGAGAGAGGTATGACCAATTATATATGGGCAGTATTGTCTTGAGTTTAAAACCCAGAAAGCTAAGAAAAGTGAAGTGCTATACTAGTATATGTTGGTTACAAGTTGTATGTTTGTGGGGGTTTTCTGTTTGATTTGTTCTATTTCTCTTATGTCATAGAGAATGCTGGGGTCCACATTAGTACCATGGGGTGTAGATGGGTCCACCAGGAGCCATTGGCACTTTAAGAGTTTAAGCGTGTGGGCTGGCTCCTCCCTCTATGCCCCTCCTACCTACTCAGTTTAGAAAATGTGCCTGGAGGAGCCGGTCACAGCTAGGGGAGCTCTCCTGAACTTTCCTAAAGAAGTTTAGTTTAGAGTTTTCTATTTTACAGGGAGGCTGCTGGCAACAGCCTCCCTGCAGCGTGGGACTAAGGGGGGGGGGGGGGGGTATGGAGCAGTGTCCGCCCTGCGGGGTCTGAGCCACTGACTCCGCTGACTGGACACTGAGCTCCAGAGGGGCTGATCGGTCTCCGCAGCAGGGGAACCGCTCACCCCAGCAGCATGCCGCCGACCCCTTACAGAGCTGAAGCATGTGGTGAGTTAGTCACCGACCCCCCTAGCAAGCGGGGGGCCGGTGTGAAGATGGCGGCAATAGGGGATGGAGCGCAGTATTAACCACTCCTCAGGCCAGTTTAAACTTCTGAAGAGCGGGAAGACAGCGCCATGAACGGGGCGGAGCTTCTCAGAGCGGACCCTGCAGCGTTCCAGCGCCATTTTCCTGCATGCAGTAGCTGAAGAAAGATTCTGGTCCCTCCACAGCAGCTCCAGATTACTGTATTACGGTACCAAGGGGTTGTAGAAGGGAGGGGAGACTGATATATTGACTGTTAGACCTATTAAGGAGCACAAGTCAGCGCTGATAAGGGGTTTCTCCTTGTAAAAAAAAAAAAGCGCTGGTCTGGGTTGGCTCCAATCTCTGTCTCTCTTGCCATTCTTGGGGGGGAAACTCTGTCTTACTCAAACCTGTGTGTTTGGTAGTCACCTGCAGCAATGTCCAGGGATACAATGTTATATGCTGCAGAGGATTTATTCTCCCAGGATGATCCCATTCCATGTAATCAGGTTAGCACCGGTTTAGCACAGATTCCAGCAAGGGAACCAGAGTGGTTTTCCTCTATCAAGACTTGGATTTCTCAGATTTCTGACAGGGTTGCCAGTAATGAATCTGCAACCCAGGTATTGCAGTCCTCTATGGATGTGTGGCCTTTGTCAGGTACCTCAGGTCACCCCTCATTATACCCCCACAAACGTGCGCTTGTGCAGGTAATGCAAGACGACACGGATACCGATTCTGACACTACAGATGGTGATGGGGATGTATTGCGGGGGTCCGCATCTCTTGCAAGGGGGGTGCAATTGTTGATAGAGGCTATCAGGGATGTGTTAAATGTTAATGATGCCACACCTGAGCAGGTTGAGGAGGCTTTCTTCACTGAAAACAAGAAAGCCTCGCTAACCTTCCCTGCGTCAAAGGAGCTGAATGCTATATTTGAGAAGGCCTGGGTGAATCCTGAAAATAAATTTCAGATCCCTAAGAGGATTCTGGTAGCTTTTCCTTTCCCTGAGGAGGATAGGGAAAAGTGGGAAAACCCGCCGATTGTTGACACATCTGTATCCAGACTCTCAAAGAAGGTGGTTTTACCGGCACCGGGATCTACCGCCTTAAAGGAGCCGGCAGATAGGAAAATTGATAATACTCTGAAATTAGTGTACACTGCTTCAGGGGCCATATTGCGTCCCACTATTGCTAGTGCATGGATTGCAAAGGCAATAGTGAAGTGGTCGGCTGCCTTAATGGAGGATTTGGATACGATGGATAGGGATAACGTTGCATTGTATTTATGCAACATTCATGATTCTGCAGGTTTTATGGTAGAATCCATGGGTTCCATGGCTGCGTGAATTTCTTCTATGTCTGTTTCAGCTCGTCGGGGACTGTGGCTCCGCCAGTGGTCGGCCGACGCGGAATCCAGAAAAAGCGTGGAGTCGCTGCCCTATACAGGCCAGGCTCTCTTTCGGGAAGCCCTAGACGCGTGGATATCTACCGCGGGTAAGTCTCCGTATCTTCCCTCAGCAGCACCTGCTCCGAAGAGATCCTTCTCCTCAGCTACGCAGCAGTCCTTTCGGCCCAACAAGTCCAGAAAGGCCAAATCATCCAATACCTTCTTCAGGAGAGGTAAGGTTATATCCAAGAAGCCTGCCGCCACAGGTTCCCAAGAACAAAAGCCTGCTTCAGGTTCCCCAAAGTCCTCTGCATGACTGTGGATGGGAAGGCCCGGAGGTGGGGCCTGTGGGAGCGAGACTCAGACAGTTCAGTCATGTCTGGGTATCATCCGGCCTGGATCCCTGGGTGGTAGATATTGTATCTCAGGGATACAGGCTGGAATTTCAAAGTCTCCCTCCTCAGTTTTTTCAAGTCGGGCTTACCGACTCTGTTGGAGGACAGCACAGTGCTTCAAGACGCTGTCCAAAAGCTGGTGGAGGCACAAGTCATTGTGCTGGTACCACCGCACATGCTGACAAAGTGTTATTATTCGAACCTTTTCGTGGTACCAAAACAGGATGGTTCGGTCAGGCCCATTCTGAACCTAAAATCATTGAACCCCTTTCTAAAGGAGTTCAGGTTCAAGATGGAGTCTCTCAGAGCGGTGATATCAGCTCTGGAAGAGGGGGAATTCCTGGTATCACTGGATATCAAAGATACGTACCTTCACATTCCGATCTGGCTGCCGCATCAGGCTTATCTCCGCTTCGCATTGCTGGACTGTCATTTTCAGTTCCAGGCCCCGCCATTCGGCCTCTCAACAGCACCAAGGGTGTTTACCAAGGTGATGGCGGAAATGATGATGCTACTCCGCAAGCAGGGTGTGAACATCATTCTTTATCTGGACGATCTCCTGATAAAAGCATCGTCCAGGGAGAAGCTGCTGCAGTCAGTTGTTCTCACAACGCGGCTGCTTCAGAGTCGGGTGGATTCTGAATTTTCCAAAGTCACATTTGGAACCAACCCAGAGATTCATTTCTGGGAATGATCCTGGATACGGAAGTGCAGTGAGTATTTCTTCCGCGGGACAAGGCGTTGGTGTCCAATCCATGGTCCGGGATGTCTTGAAGCCAGCCCGGGTGTCGGTATCAATGCATTCGCCTATTGGGAAAGATGGTGGCCTCTTACTAGGCTCTCCAGTACGGGAGGTTTCATGCTCGGACCTTCCAACTGGACCTCCTGGACAAGTGGTCAGGATCTCACCTCCACATGCATCAGAGAATTCGTCTGTCACCAAGGGCAAGGATTTCACTCCTCTAGTGGCTCCAATTGCCTCACCTCCTGGAAGGCCGCAGGTTCTGTATTCAGGACTTGGTCCTGCTAACAACGGATGCGAGCCTCCGGGGCTGGGGAGCAGTCACTCAAGGGGTGACCTTCCAAGGACGGTGGTCAAGCCTGGAAGCCGGCCTGCCCATCAGCATTCTGGAACTAAGAGCCATCTACAACGGTCTTCAGGCGGCCCCTCTTCTAAAAAACCGGGCCATTCAAGTGCAGCCGGACAACGTAACAGTGGCTTATATTAACCGACAGGGCAGAACGAGAGCAGAGCGGCAATGTCAGAGGCCACAAGAATACTCCTCTGGACGGAAAAGCACGCGCTGGCACTGTCAGCCATCTTCATTCCGGGAGTAGACAACTGGGAAGCAGACTACCTCAGGAGACACGATCTCCATCCGGGAGAGTGGGGTCTCAAGGAGGTAACAGATCTTTGGGGCCTACCCCAAATAGACATGATGGCCTCTCGTCTCAACAAGAAGCTTCGGCGTTACTGTTCCAGGTCGAGGGACCCACAGGCAGTGGCAGTGGATGCCCTGGTGTCTCGGTAGGTGTTCCAGTCAGTGTACGTGTTTCCACCTCTCCCACTGATCCCAAGAATCCTAAAGCTCATATGGAGAACAAGGGTTCACGCGATTATCATTACCCCAGACTGGCCAAGAAGGGCTTGGTACTCGGACCTTCTGAATCTACAGCAAGAAGAGCCGAGGCCTCTTCCTCTTCGAGAGGACCTGTTGCAGCAGGGGCCGTTCGCCTATCAAGACTTACTGCGGCTACGTTTGACAGCATGGAAGTTGAGCGCCTGATTCTTGCTCGGAAGAGTATTCCGAAAGAAGTGATTCCTACCCTCATACAGGCTAGGAAAGGGGTAACGTCTAAACATAACCATAGTATTTGGAAGAAATATGTCTCTTGGTGTGAGTCCAAGAAGTTTCCTGTGGTGGAATTACAACTGGGACGTTTCTTCCTCTTCCTGCAGGCAGGAGTGGATATGGGGCTGAGATTGGGATCTGTAAAGGTCCAGATTTCAGCCCTGTCTACTTTTTCAGAAGCAATTGGCTGCCCTCCCTGAGGTTCAGACCTTTTTGAAGGGAGTTCTGCATATCCAACCTTTCTTTGTACCTCCTACGGCGCCATGGGACTTTAACGTGCTGTTGCAGTTTCTCCAGTCGGATTGGTTTGAGCCTCTACAGGAGGTGGAGCTCAAATTTCTTACATGGAAGGCGGTCACTTTGTTGGCCTTAGCTTCTGCTAGGCGTGTCTCTGAGCTGGGTGCTTTGTCATGCAAAAGCCCTTACTTGATCTTCCATGAGGATAGAGCGGAGCTCCGGATCGTCCGCAGTTCCTTCCAAAGATTGTGTCGGCATTTCATATCAACCAACCTATTGTGGTGCCAGTGGCTACTGACTCCTCAATTACTTCAAAGTCCTTGGATGTCGTTAGGGCTCTGAAGATTTATGTGAAGAGAACCTCTCGTCGCAGGAATTCGGACTCTGTTTGTCCTATACGATCCCAAGAAAATTGTGTATCCTGCTACTAAGCAGTCGTTTTCTCGCTGGATTAGGTTCACTATCCAGCATTCCTATTCTACAGCAGGACTGCCGTGTCCAAAATCTGTTAAGGTCCTCTCTACTCGTAAGGTGGGGTCTTCCTGGGCGGCTGCCCGGGGTGTCTCAGCAGTACAACTTTGCCGAGCGGCAACTTGGTCGGGGTCGAACACGTTTGCAAAGTTCTACAGGTTCGATACTTTGGCCTCTGACCGAACTTCAGATCATCAATCAGTCCTGCAGGAGCCTCCGCGCTCTCCCTCCCGTTCTGGGAGCTTTGGTACATCCCCATGGTACTAATGTGGACCCCAGCATCCTCTAGGACGTAAGAGAAAATAGTATTTTGGTACCTGCCGGTAAATCCTTTTCTCGTAGTCCGTAGAAGATGCTGGACGCCCGCCCAGCGCTTCGTTTTCCTGCTGTTATTTGGTTCAGTACAACTTCATTTTAGTTGAGTACTGCATTGTTACATGGTAAGTAATGTTTCAGCCGTTGCTGTATAGTTCAAGCTAGTTGTTGTCTTGACGTGCCTGGTATGTGTGAGCTGGTATGAATCTCACCACTATCTGTGTTATATCCTTCTCTCGAAGTATGTCGTCTCCTCGGACACAGTTTCTAAACGGAGTCTGGTAGGAGGGGCATAGAGGGAGGAGCCAGCCCACACTCTTAAACTCTTAAAGTGCCAATGGCTCCTGGTGGACCCGTCTATACCCCATGGTACTTATGTGGACCCCAGCATCCTCTACGGACTACGAGAAAAGGATTTACCGGTAGGTACCAAAATCCTATTTTGTTTTGTGGGTTTTTGTTTTCTTTTTGGGCTGTGAACCATTTCATGAGTAAATCTTACATTGGTCATACTGTGTATTCACAAGACTTAAATGAATATACCACATGATGCATGGACATATACATTTAGTAATGTCTTTTCTTATTTGACTTGGCCCTACTTATTTTTGGCCAATTTCCCTTGTCTTGTTTATTTTGGTGGTGTTCTGTATTATTAAGATTACATAAAAATGTATCATGCCTTGACCTAGTGTGAGAGATATTGGAGTACAGGTAAACTTGCATAAGTCAAATAGTTATTCTTAAAGGCAGGAAAGACCAGGAGACACTGGTAGTATAAATTTCAGAAGATATTTTTTTTATTTATTTATTTATTTTAACATTACCTGCAGTAGTTCTGAAAAATGACTATGTGGTGTTTTTGATGTAATTGATACGTGATATCTGGAAAAGTAACAACAGTTTTAATCTGAAGAGGGAGTAATGCTGGGTACACACTAGGTGATGTGCAAACAATGCAATGGTCACCCCGATTTCCCTTGAACCCCAGAACAAACGATATAGTGTATATACACTGTGCAATCCAATTAATCTTGCGTTGTAAGGTTGCTAATATAAAATTAACAATATATAACATTAAAAATGTGCTTGGGGATCATTTGCTCAGTAGTGGTGGGTGGGTGGGTGGGAAGGGGGGGGATTGAACTGCCTAGGGGCTTCCGCAGAGTTTAATCTGGCAAGGAGTATACATTTTGAGTTGAATCCATATCTCATTCTTTTAATGTGTATTGAATTAGTCCAGCTTAATCCGTTATTGTCTTTACATTGGGGTTTGGAGAGTAATGATGGCTACTACTATAGTTGTGTACATTTACGAACTACGGGTATTTATGTTCTTTCTCTGTCTGTTTCAGCTTGAACTGAGTGACAACAGAATTTCCGGAGGTCTGGATGTACTAGCAGAGAAACTGCCCAACCTCACACATCTAAATCTCAGTGGAAATAAATTAAAAGACATTAGTACCTTGGAACCTCTGGTACGTAGTTAAAGTTGCACCTTATTTATTGTTTTTTCCTAGAGGAAATCCACAATACATATATGATGGTTCAGGAGTACTGTAATATTCTTAAGTTACCTTTACATTATTTTATCTGTTTTCATGTCAAAATGTAGCTTGTGACCTAGCAGTAAGATGTTGTCTTGCGTACCTGACATAGGGGGTCATTCCGAGTTGATCGCTAGCTGAATTTATTCGCAGCGCAGAGATCAGGTTAAAAATCGGCAGTTCTGTGCATGCGGCGCAATGCACACGCGTGACATACGGGCACAACGAACGGTGACGTTTTGCACAGGGTCTAGCGATGCATTTCAGTCGCACTGCTTGCCGCAGAGTGATTGACATGATGTGGGCGTTTCTGGGTGGCAACTGACCGTTTTCAGGAAGTGTGCGGAAAAACGCAGGCGTGCCAGCAATAACTCGGGCATGGCTGGGCGGGTTTGTGACGTCAAATCCGGAACTGAATAGTCTGAAGTGATCGCAAGCGCTGAGTAGGTTTTGAGCTACTCTGAAACTACACAAAAAATGTTTGTAGCCGCTCTGCGATACAACCGTTCGCACTTCTGCTAAGCTAAAATACACTCCCAGTGGGTGTCGGCATAGCGTTTGCACGGCTGCTAAAACTAGCTAGCGAGCGATTAACTCGGAATGACCCCCCAAGAGTAAATTATGTTAAATCACAATGTTGTTATTACATCAGCGCAATCCTTCTGTCATACTTTTGAATATTGTGTTTTGTCATATATTGTGTTTAAATGTCCACATTGGTTCATTATTAAGAATGCTGATCATTGACAACTGGTTGAACTGATGACTGGACAATAATGAATGGTGACTTCAATAGTGTTTTTTAGTAGTCAATGATGTGCCTTCCACTTTTTTGTTTTCTAATGCTATTTTTAACATTGATCTAGTGCACAGGTTATCAAACTGTCCTCAGGACCCCACACAGTGCATGTTTTCCAGGTCTCCTCATAGAATCAAAAGTGAAATTATTAGCTCCACCTGTGGACCTTTTTAAAATGTGAGCAATTAATGCACCTGTGCACCGGCTGGGTTACATGACTCTGCAAGTTTTATGGTTGAGGCCACAAAAGAGATAGGCTTGCTAAATGCACGCACCACGGCCATGGCAGTGTCGGCATGTAGGGGCTTATGGCTACGTCAGTGGACTGCGGATGTGGATTCCAGAAAAGGTGTGGAAAGCCTACCATTCACAGGTGAGGCCCTGTTTGGAGATGAACTGGATGCGTGGATATCCAAGGCTACGGCGGGTAAGTCTACGTACCTTCCTTCCGCAGTTCCTCCACCTAGGAAGACCTTCTCTGCTCCTACTCTGCAGTCCTTTCGGACAGCAAAATTTAAAAATAAGACCAAAGGATCTTCTACAACCTTCAAAGGTTATAGAAGTAAACCCAAGAAACCAGCGACTGCAGGTTCACCGGAACAGCACTCGGGTTCTGCTTCCTCTATGCCTTCAGCATGACGGTGGACTGCACTGCCTGGAAGATAGGCAGGTGGAGCCCGTTTAAGAGATTTCAGTCCCGTCTGGGTGACCTCATGCCAGGATTCCTGGGTCATAGAGCTTATCACCCAGGGTTACAGACTAGAGTTTCAGTAACTCCCACCTCACAGATTCTTCAAATCAGGCTTACCAGCTTCTCCAGAGGCAGGTATTATTTTACAGGATGCAATCCAAAAACTGGTACAGACTCAGGTCATTGTTCCAGTTCCATCTCAGCTGCAGAAAAAAGGTTACTATTCCAACCTAATTATAAATAAAAGACTTAATTGCGCTAGAATGGGGATTTAAAAGCAGCTCTATTAAAATTATATACTGTAAAAATAGGAATAAAGAGCGCTTGTTAGAAATATGTGTATGCGCAAAACCTGTGGAAACAATTAATGGTTAGTGTGATGTTTACAGCCCTTTTTGGACTTTTTAAGGACCGGGTTCAAAAATGAGCAAAAAAGGATTTTTTGATTCCTATCTAACCCTATCTAAATACCTGTCAAGCCGTTATGATGTTTGGAGAGCTTCCACATCCGTGTGCAGTGGGATCCCTCTGTGGTGTCCGCTCTCCACTGTTAAGATGTATTAGCGGCTGCTGGTTTAGATTAGCGGCTGGCGGCTATAATTATAATAAACAAGCGCTCTTTATTCCTATTTTTATATTATTCCAACCTGTTTGTGGTACTGAAGCCGGAAAGTTCGGTGAGACCTATTTTAAACCTCAAGTAATTTAACCCGTATTTACGGGTGTTCATATTCAAGGTGGAGTCTCTGAGAGCGATGAGCTCAGGTCTGGAGGAAGGGGAATTCTTGGTGTCTCTGGATATTAAGGATGCGTACCTTCATATTCCAATCTGGCCGCCTCATCAGGCTTCTCTAAGGTTTGCATTACAGGACTGTCACTACCAGTTCCAGGCATTGCCATTTGGCCTCTCCACAGCACCGAGGGTGTTCACCAAAGTAATGGCAGAGATGATGTTTCTCCTCCGCAAACAGGGAGTGAACATAATTCCGTACCTGGACGACTTGCTGATCAAGGCACCACCCTGGGAGAGGTTGTTGGACAACATTGCCCTCTCAACTCGACTACTCAGGCATCACGGGTGGATTCTGAACCTACCAAAATCTCACCTGGAACCAACACGGAGGCTTCCGTTCCTGGGGGTGATACTGGATACGGAGGCAGAGAAGGTATTCCTTCCATTGGAAAAGACATTGGTAATCCAGTCGATGGTGCGCGATGTCTTGAAACCAACCCGGATATCGGTGCATCTCTGCATTCGCCTTCTGGGGAAGATGGTAGCCGCCTACGAGGCGCTACAGTACGGAAGGTTTCACGCAAGGCCCTTCCAGCTGGATCTGTTGGACATCTCCACATGCATGGGAGGATACATCTGTCGCCAAGAGCCAGGGTTTCTCTTCTATGGTGGCTTCAGACTTCTCACCTGACCGAGGGCCGAAGGTTCGGGATTCAAAATTAGATTCTGCTAACCACAGACGCAAGCCTCAGAGGTTGGAGAGCAGTCACCCAGGGGAAACAGTTCCAAGGAAAATGGTCAGGTCAGGAAGCCATTCTTCCGATCTACATTCTGGAACCAAGGGCCATATACAACACCTTTCTACAGGCATTACATCTTCTTCAAGATCAAGCCGTTCAAGTTCATGCGGACAATGTGACTGCAATAACGTACATAAACCGACAAGGCAGAACGAAGAGCAGCAATGTCAGAGGTGACAAGAATTCTCCTCTGGGCAGAAAGCCACGCGGTGGCATTGTCAGCAATCTTCATTCCGGGAGTAGACAATTGGGAAGCAGACTTCCTCAGCAGACACGAACTCCACCCAGGAGAGTGGGGCCTCCACCCAGAGGTGGTCGGGGCATTCCACAAATCGACATGATGGCGTCTCGTCTAAACAAGAAGCTCCAGCGGTATTGTTCCAGGCCGAGGGACCCACAGGCAGTGGCGGTGGACGCTCTGGCGTCCCCATGGATCTACCAGATGGTGTATGTGTTTCCGCCACTGCCACTGATCCCAAAGATTCTCAAAAGAATAAAAAGGGAAAGGGTTCAGGCAATTCTCATTGCTCCGGACTGGCCAAGATGGAATTTGTACGCAGATCTACTGGACATGCTCCTGGAGGATCCGTGGCCTCTACCTCTTCGAGAGGATCTCCTGCAACAGGGGCCATTCGTCAACCAAAACTTACTACGGCTATGTTTGACGGCATGGACGTTGAACGTCAAATTCTAGCTCGGAATGGAGTTCCGGATAAGGTTATTCCGACTTTGATCCAAGCGAGAAAAGGGGTAAAGTCTAAGCATTACCACCGTATTTGGTAGAAATATGTCTCTTGGTGTGAGAACAGGACATTTCTTATGGTGGATTTTCAACTGGGACGTTTTCTGCTTTTTCTTTAGTCAGGTGTGGATTTGGGTCTACGCCTGGGCTCCATAAAAGTCAAGATTTCGGCCTTGTCCATTTTCTTCCAGAAACAACTGGCTTCCCTCCCTGAGGTTCAGACGTTCTTGAAGGGTGTTCTGCACATTCAACCGCCCTTTGTGCCTCCCACAGCACCTTGGGATCTCTACGTGGTGTTGCAGTTCCTCCAATCGGAATGGTTTGAGCCCTTACAGGAGGTGGACGTAAAGTTTCTTACGTGGAAGACCGTTAGACTTTTGGCCCTGGCTTCAGCCAGCCGGGTGTCGGAACTGGGGGCATTGTCTCACAAGAGCCCTATTTCATTTTTCATGAGGATCGAGCTGAACTCAGAACTCGTCAGCAATTTCTTCCAAAGGTGGTGTCTGCATTTCATATCAACCAACCTATTGTGGTTCTGGTGGTTACCGACACCTCCTCTACCTCAAAGTCCCTTGATGTTGTGAGGGTTTTGAAGGTGTATGTAAAGCGAACAGCTCGTCACAGAAAATCGGTCTCGCTGTTTGTTCTTTATGATCCCAATAAATTGGGTGTCCTGCTTCAAAGCAGACAATTGCATGCTGGATCAGGCTTACTATCCAGCATGCTTATTCCACGGCAGGTTTGCCATGTCCAAAATCTGTACAGACCCACTCTACTAGGTCAGTGGGTTCTTCCTGGGCGGCTGCCCAGGGTGTCTCGGCTTTACAGCTCTGCCGAGCAGCTACTTGGTCAGGTTCTAACACGTTTGCTAAGTTCTACAATTTCGATATTTTGGCCGCTGAGGACCTTCAATTTGGTCAATCAGTTCTGCAGGAACCTCAGCACTCTACCACCCGGTTTGGGAGATTTGGTACATCCCCATGGTACTACTGTGGACCCCAGTATCCTCTAGGACGTGAGAGAAAATAGGATTTTAATTACCTACCGGTAAATCCTTTTCTCGTAGTCCGTAGAGAATACTGGGCACCCACCCAGTGCTTCGTGTTTCCTGTGCTGTTACTTGGTTAAGTATTGTTGTTTTAGCTGTTGCTGTTCCTGGTCAAGTTTGGTTAGCTTGGCTTTCCTCTTGGCTTGTGTGTGCTGGTTCGAATCTCACCACTGTCATTTAAATCCTTCTCTCAAGGTATGTCCGTCTCTAGTCCTCTAGACTGACTCTGGTAGGAGGGGCATAGAGGGAGAAGTCAGCGCACACTATTAATTTCTTAAAGTGCCCAAGGCTCCTAGTGGACCCGTCTATACCCCATGGGACTAATGTGGACCCCGGTATCCTCTACGGACTACGAGAAAAGGATTTACCGGTAGGTCATTAAAATCCTATTATTACTCCCAATCCCAATACACACATGCTGCCTTCTTCAGAAATAATAATGTGGACATTTTTGTATTTATAAATGACACTTTGCTAATAAATCAGCTCACTTTGTCTAAAAATTAACTTAACTTGTCATATTTTATATGTGATCTTTACAACAGCTCTTGTAATTGATTTTCTATTAACACATTACATGTTTGAAAATGTGTTCAAACTACTGCAGTAAGTTACAATTGTAAAGGTGGTGTTCCAGGGACTGGCATGCATACGTTGTCCTCTCATCTCACTTCTAAACTTACTGCTATAGTGGGCATATCCATTCTGTTGCCCGGGTGTAGTATGAGTTGACTGCGGCCGGACATACGGGGCAGACTAGCCCTGTGCTGTGCATCCCCCCGCATGTCTTAGAGGCTGATCGTAGATGTGCTAAATTTAGCACATCTACGATCAGATCTGAATTACCCCCCCTAAGATCCGCGGTGACCATATTGGTTTATTTGACTATAAAACACTTGTGATCATTGCTACCTTTTTGTTATTTTCTGTTTGTTTGTGTTGGTATTTGAAGTGAGCCATCTTTTATTGACCAAAAAATCATGTACTATTTCAGAAAAAGTTGGAGCATTTGAAGAGTCTTGACCTGTTCAACTGTGAAGTAACAAATCTTAACGACTATAGAGAAAGTGTATTCAAGCTCCTCCCTCAGCTGACCTATCTGGATGGTTATGACAGAGATGACAAGGAAGCCCCAGACTCGGATGCAGAGGCTGATGGGGATGGTGTCGATGAAGAGGAAGAAGATGAAGGTGTGATGTCATTGATTTTATTATTAATTTAAAGGACACTTGTACATTACATAGTTGTGGGTATTTTGTGGTTCAACACGCATTCAAGTGATTACACTTTATAGTAAACCGATAAACTGACTTGGTTAAACTGAACTTTCCTCAGTTAGGATACTTTTTCCTAAATTTTGCAAATTCTATGCAAATTTTTTGGTTAACTTGTTACTTTTTTTAAATTAATTTTAGATTGCAAATAGTATACTAGGCTATGAGTAGTTTTTTGGCATGGCTAAGTACCAAAGTCCATGGTTTGATAAATGGGGCTATTTGGTGCGATTTGAGGATAGGCATATGTGGACACATCTGTATACTGATGGATGAATGAGCATCTTGTGCTGAGACTGGAGATCGGCAGCAGTTGTTCCATTTGTACTTAATCCAGCTCCAGCCAAATTTGTGGTCATATTGAGCACGCCAATTTTTATTTTTTTCAAGAAGGAGAAGAGGAGGAAGAAGATGAAGAAGAAGAGGGGGAAGAGGAAGAGGATATAGATGAGGAAGATGATGATGATGAAGAGGAGGTTGGGGAAGAGGATGATGAAGATGATGGAAGTGGAGATGAGGAGGTTAGTGGGATTGTATTATTGTGTTTGTTGAAATGAATACATGTTAATGTAATGTGTTTTGAAATGCCTATTCAGTTGTCTGGTTCTTTAAAAATAATTAGGAAGCAAGCATTTGATTATTTATTTAAAACCCTTGTAGGATTGTATCACCATTTGGTTATGAATGTATATTTTTAATTTCAATCCTGTGTCCAAGGGCATAAAGATTAAATAGAATCCACAATAACTGCTTGTCTGGGCAAAAACACCATAGGTGGGAAACTGGGCCTTGGGTTACAATTCTGTTTCCAGAATTCGAGCAGGATTTGAATGATTAGGGGCGCTAAGTAAGGTGTTTGCTGTGTTGGGGGTATTCAATTAGCTGCGGGATCAACCCTGTGGCTATTTGCCAAAATGGAGGTATTGAACTAGCAGGGATTACCACGTGCACGAGTCACCCAAAGATGGACTGAAAATTCAGCAGGAAGAACAAACAACATTTATGCTGCAGTTTACACGAAATCAGCAGGTTACTGCACCTGAATACCGATTTTTGGGCACTGAAAAAAGGTTATTTAATTGAACAGCCTTTCCCCGCACCACATGGATTTTTGCCAGCAATTGGTTGCGGGGTAAACCCTGTGGCTAATTGAATCCAATATTGTGGCAATAATTTGGGTGTTAAGCCATGGATGCTTGACAGTCTACATATGTTTAGTTAGTTTGCTTGTAAACATTTGAACAAACATGGAAATGCTACCCTAGCTCCAGTGTAAATATAATTGCAAGAAGTGACGACTTGTGTTCTGTAAGAGAACCACACTTGGCATTAGGCACATTAGGGCAGTGCTTAGTAGAAACAGAGACTGTAATATGGCTATATGCGTGTTTGGGGAAAAAACAACCTGAAGAAATGGAAACATAAGCTCTGTCTATTAAGGCAGTGTTGCAGGGGAAGATGCAATGAAGTCTATGGGGGCTATCCAATTAGCCGCCATAATTTTACAGTGGCTAATTGTTTTACAGGGGGCTATCCTACGAGCTCCGATAGCCGGCGCTTATCCTCTGATGCCGGTACTTATCAGGGAGGCAGGCAAAGCCTAATCCCTGATAAGTGACTATTTATTCCGCGTTAAGTGCTGCAGAAATACATTGGTCTTTGGCTTTTCGCGGACACTATGTATTTTCGTGAGAAAAACTTAGGTTTTTCTCATGATGTAATTGGATTAAAAAAAAATTGTGATTAAATAATTGGATACCCCCCTACACCTTCAGTTTTTTTTAAATGTTTTTATTATCATCGTTTTGACTTTTTCTTGTTGGGATGTGAGGTGGTCTTGCCTACTTTGGATCTCAAATGTGTTTTGTGTTCAGTTCATAATCTCAATGACACAATATTTATGAAAGTGCAAAATCTGATTGTTTGCTTTAACTGTGTCTTACTTGTAAGGACATTTGGTTGTGAGTCAAAGGTGGGGACACAAATGGAGTCTCTATGGCAATTGCATTTGCTGCAGATCTACAAAAATATGCTAATGACACTGTTGGGGGGAGGGGTGTTCAAAGATGCCTACTGTCAGCAGCTCAGATCCGTTTTTTGTATACAAAGGCACACTATCAATCATCTGAGCAACCCTCTGGTGGGCTATGCCACGCGTGCGCAATGGGACATGCGCTATCTAAAAGAAAAATTGCTCATCACAAACATCAGCATTCTATCCACCTCTGAATCAAGCCTGTTGTATTAAATGCAACTAGAAGTGGTGATATAATAAAATCACAAAAGCAGTAAGGTTTGGCTGAGTCATTTAACATTCACTTGCAACCAGCATCACGGTATTTGCCCCTTTTAGCATAATAGCTGGAAAGATTATGATGTTCTATTGCCAACAAGGTTGGTTTATAATTGGCTCTTTTTAACTAATTTAGGAAGAAGATTTTGGACACGATGGAGAAGTAGATGAAGAAGAGGATGACGATGAAGAGGAAGATGAAGGTTTGTTTGATTCATAAATGGGCCTATACTTATAAATTGCTTGTCCCACAAAAAATCCAATGTACAGTGCACATACTATTTTGAAAGAACACTCACCTAAATTTAGACTAAAAACAAAAACCTCCTAATCCCATTTTCGGTAAGCAATTTGGTCAAAATTAACCATTGAGCACTGTATGTCCTCATCCTAAATAATGCAGTACAGCTAAAATTAATTTATTAATAGGGAACCTTGGGTTATGGATGGGTTTTATTCAGCTAGTATTTACAGTATGCTGGGTCATCCGCCAACCCCTAAAAAGGAGGGTTGTAAGTGCAGTCCATTTCCATGACATCCAATAATACTATTCAATACCACTCATTACAAGCAATTGCCATTTGCTTTCCAAACGTATGGCTAGATTGGTCCCAGATTGGTTTGTTTTGATCCAGTGGTTATAGTGTTTGACCAGCATTATTAGCAATGACAGAGCCTTCATGCCAAGAGCCAAAATAATTGCCATATCACTGTCAATTGTAAAGAGCAACGGAATATGCTGCGCTATATAAGAAACTGTTAATAAAATAAATAATACATTTGAATTCCTTATGTGGGCAGTATGCTAAGTTTGGTTGCCATCTACATAAATGACTACGTTGTGTTTTGGTAGGATGTCTTATGACTGTGTATTTCAGTAATGTGTTAAAATGTTGCCCTGTCACTATTTATAATAATCAGTCGTAAAAGAATTTTGTAATTTTTAAAAAAAAATTCTATGCCAACATTTCTTGGTGCATATACTATGGGACTGTTATAAAATAAATGTAGTAATTCGTAAAAGTTTTTTACAAAATACAGTTGATACACCTTTTTAATTGTGTATAGTCCATTAAGTTGAGTGCATGTATATGGCCAGCTTTTCTGATGCTCTTACACATCTGTAATATCATAACATATTGTTTCACAATTAAGTCAACCACTGCTGCTATTCATGCATAATACTCTCACTCAAAAAAGTCCGTATTTCGGAATATTCCGTATTTTGGAATATTTGGATATGGGATACTCAACCTGTATATGTTTAGATTTCATTATCCAACTATTCCCAGTTTACAAAGAGCTATCTTGGGTTTCATAGACTTGTCCCTGGGCATATTCCTATTTTTGAGTATTAATCAACTGGATAATTGATTTCTTCCTTTTTCTACAATTCTTACCATTTATTCTTGCACTCTAGGCTATACAATTTATTATGCAGAAAGAGCACTATATCACTTCATGTAGTAAAGATGACATAATAGAGAATGTAATACTCCAAGGTCCACTGAGCTAGTATTGTACGTAACCTGCACAAATGCGTGGACTCAGCTGTTCTAACATTTTTAAATAGTGTTAAGAGATTCTCTTTGCTGCCATGTATAATTATAGCACATTTATCTAGAAATATGATCCTCCTCACACCTTATACTGGAACTGACTTAGTACTTGGAAGGTTTTTTTTTCCTTTGGTTTCTTTATTACGTTGAGTCCTAATTAAAAAAACATTTTCTTTAATTCCAACATAAATCTAACTACCTTCTTTGTATTTTAAATGGCCACCATAGCAAAACCTTTTTTTTCCAATATGCTTACTGAAAATTTAAGTTGTAATCATAAGCTCTAATCTTTTAAAAATATATTGCTTTCATGTCTCCTACTCCTTTACTTTCATCAATACACCCAAAATGACCATTGTTATTGTTTGGTAGACATGGCACAATGAAAACCCCAAAATCAGGCAGACCTTGGAGGCAGAGGTATAACTACGCATTTTTAGTGCCCTGGCTGAGAGAGAACAAACCCCCCCTCATCTTGTTGGGTGCGATAGTAGTCACCCTTGGTGATTGCACATATAAAACCGTCTTATTTACAGCTTTGTTTATATGTGATGTCCAAAATGTCTTCACTTCTTAATCAAGCATATTTGGAGTTGTGACTAACAGCAGGGCCGAAACTAGGATTTTCAACACCCGGGGCAAGGCAATAAGTTATGTAAATGTTCCCCTGTGCGCCTGAAATGTCCTATGCGTCACAAGCCCCACCAGTAGCGTGTTCAACTACATGCTCCTCTGTGTGTACCCATAAACTGCACTATATCATAACACTTCATCACTGCACTACATTCCCCTATCCACTGCACTACATCACTATACTACATGCCCTACACGCTGAACTACATCACTACACTCCATGTCCTATATGCTACACTACATCACTACACTACATCCCCTTATATACTTCACCACATCAGTGCACTACTATATACTGCAATACATTACTACACTACATACCCTATAAGGTACACTACATCACTAGAAAAAAACAACAATTTCTACACCTGCATGAAAATGCGCATATGGGCAGCAGAAGAATGGGAACCTGAGAAGGGTGTTACCCTCACCCCAATGAACACTCTAAACCAACAACAAAATACAGGTACCCCACCTCTCTTGCGCCCCTTTAATTAGTGAGTAATATAAGTATGTCAGCTCTACTTATCTTGAAGCAGAGGATTTCTTCGTATCCCGCTATCTCCTGGATTTAATTTGCACTTCAATAATGGTCAAATGTATCTCCAGTGACGTTTACATGCAAAGAAAGAATTAAAACACCATCTAGTGCAATAAATTCATAAAACTTTTTTTTTTAAATTCTACAGTAAAAAAAATTTTCACTTTAAATATAATGAATCTCAGTCCAATGAATAGATAAAAAGTCTCTTTTTTAATATTAAAAATTGCAATCTATTTCCAGCAATCTTCATCACAAGAAGAAAAGATATAAAATCATTTCACATCTCAGACTTATGAGGGTGGCCTCCTACCAGATTTTGGGATTTCAAAGTGCACGTATGGAAGCTGTGTAGATGTATATATCCCCAAGGATGCTGGCTCCAATCGTGGATACTTTGTCCTCTCCTCGTCTGGTCAGTCCGCCACCGATCTCCTCTGTTAGCCAACGCGTTTCGATCGGATGATCTTTCTCAAGGCATATTCCAAATGATCCATCTTCCCTAATATTTATACCCATATGGATTGATATCCCTAATTACTGGGAGGAGCCACTCTCATTTACAATTCAAATCCATTTATATACATTTTATCCATATAAATTCCTAATCTAACATCTGTATGCTGCTCTATAACACATATCCTAACAAATTCAATGAAGATAAGCTACATAAGAACCGCATTTCATAGTTAAAAAACTATAAACTTAAAAAATCTCGGATACCGGAAGTAGTCTAACTATGAAATGCGGTTCTTATGTAGCTTATCTTCATTGAATGTGTTAGAATATGTGTTATAGAGCAGCATACAGATGTTAGATTAGGAATTTATATGGATAAAATGTATATAAATGGATTTGAATTGTAAATGAGAGTGGCTCCTCCCAGTAATTAGGGATATCAATCCATATGGGTATAAATATTAGGGAAGATGGATCATTTGGAATATGCCTTGAGAAAGATCATCCGATCGAAACGCGTTGGCTAACAGAGGAGATCGGTGGCGGACTGACCAGACGAGGAGAGGACAAAGTATCCACGATTGGAGCCAGCATCCTTGGGGATATATACATCTACACAGCTTCCATACGTGCACTTTGAAATCCCAAAATCTGGTAGGAGGCCACCCTCATAAGTCTGAGATGTGAAATGATTTTATATCTTTTCTTCTTGTGATGAAGATTGCTGGAATTGGATTGCAATTTTTAATATTAAAAAAGAGACTTTTTATCTATTCATTGGACTGAGATTCATTATATTTAAAGTGAAAAAAAATTTTACTGTAGAATTTAAAAAAAAAATTTTATGAATTTATTGCACTAGATGGTGTTTTAATTCTTTCTTTGCATGTAAACGTCACTGGAGATACATTTGACCATTATTGAAGTGCAAATTAAATCCAGGAGATAGCGGGATACGGAGAAATCCTCTGCTTCAAGATAAGTAGAGCTGATATACTTATATTACTCACTAATTAAAGGGGCGCAAGAGAGGGGGGGTACCTGTATTTTGTTGTTGACACTACATCACTACACTACATAATTCCTCTATCTAGGAGGCAAAGCTGAGGTTGTTCATGCTAACTGGGAGCACAGTGCCGATAATAAAGTCTGTCTTTAAACTCACCACAAAGCTGCTGTAGTGAGAGTTGGAGGTTGTCCAGGCTCTTAGTTTCCATTGTCAAGTGGCTAGCTAGCAAAAGTGAGCTTTTGATTTGTGTAACATCAGTGACTGCACCCGTTAAAAAGCAAAAGCCTGGGGCAGCGTGTCCTCTCAATGGTGTGTAGCCCGCAGCTTGTTATCGGTTGGTGCTGGGCAAGCAGCTGGGATCATAGCCTGCTGAAAAACACAGCACTGCATGGCAAAGAAGAGAGTTTAAGACAGTAGCCGGCATAGCAGAGATCCCGGGTACTGGAGCTCACCCTCAGCTGCGGGCAGACAGGTGGGTCAGAGACAATGCCCCGGGAGCCGTCTGCTGTCTCACTGGAGCAGCATAGCACTGCCAGTAAAAAAAAAAACAACAACAAAAAAACCAAAAACAACCTTGCTCCTCTGTAAGTCCTCAGTGCCCCCTAAAATCCATGCCCCCCTAGTCCCTCCCTGATCATACCTATCCCACTGAAATGCCTTTTCCAAAATCTGACATGACATAAAAAATAAACCGCCAAAAGAAATTAAGTAACTTTTTTTTTTTTATTGTTGAAAATTAAAATGTCCTACCTCTGATTGGCATTGCTGTAAATGCAAATGTAAAGCACTTTGAGTCCTATTGGGAGATGACCGTAACCAGATTTCTGCATAAATATATAGATACGAATATACAAAGAGGTGGCACTCTCTATCATTAACTAGAAGAACCACAACTGCGCAATGTCCATATTTCAACATTTCATTGCTTAATGGACTTTCTTCAGGAACAAAAATAGAAAAAACACTTGCCTTTTAATAAATAGAAAAATACCCTAGTGACAAGTAACCACCATCCACACCTCACTCCTGGTCCCTGATGTCACTGAAACACAATGCACAAAAGGCAAAATCATGCTTTTACATGCGCCCTGTCCAGGGACGTGTATGTAATTAAGTGGCCATCACCACAGAACCAATAGACCACAATAATGTAAGCAATACTGAAAGGAGCAAGCATCATATACTGATATAATACTGATACATCATGTCAAATACTGACCACATGGGTTACTTGGGAATGTAAGGGCTGGCTTGGCCAGTAATAAGGTGTACCAACTAGGAAGCATAAACAAATATTTCTAAATCAGAATCAGATTGCTAGGATCAATTGGTAGAGATACAAACACTATAAAACCGATGGTACAGCATGTAAAGTCTGTTTAACATACAGATGCAGGTATGATAATATTGCAACATGGAAAGTTATAATTCAAAGTAATAAGCCACAGAACCAATGGTGCAGGAAACAAGATTATAAAAAGTGACATCAATCCATGTGAGTCTATCTATCTATCTATCTATCTATCTATCTATCTCAGAGGTTCTCAAACTCGGTCCTTGGGAGCCCACACAGTGCATGTTTTGCAGGTCTCCTCACAGAATCGCAAGTGAAAAAATTAGCTCCACCTTTTAAAATGTGTCAGTGAGTAATTAATACACCTGTGCACCTGCTGGGTTACCTGCAAAACATGCACTGTGTGGGCTCCCGAGGACCGAGTTTGAGAACCTCTGATCTATCTCATGTGAACAATAATTGATTCTAATTTTTCCATTTCACAAATGCTACATTTTTGAATAGTGTCCTGAAAATAAAACTACATTTTAAAGCAGACTGTTTTATTTTTAAATCCCAAGCAGATTCTACATCTACTAACTGAACATGTGATTATTACATTAATTGGCAAAGAATCTGTATTGTAAAATAGGCCATTTACAAAATAGTGCACACTATGTGTAGTGAACATATAGTAGCTCAATTTCTCACATCTAAGAGATTACACTTCTATGCAACATATAGTGACAGTATATAATACTTTAGGTATTTTATGCATGCCATCAGTATGCCTGCAAACATGATGGTAATTCCGACATTGTGGTGCCTACCGTTCCATAATGCTTGTCAACAGTTTAATTGCCGACCGTCACAATATATCCTGTCTTATTGCTGACAGCATCTTGCTAAATTATTCTTCATTTATTTAAAATCCAAAGTACAGATAGTAGATGAAGCTTAGGGTGTGAAAAGATTCAGGTCTTTTGTAAATAAACCTTAAAAACACATATACATGACTGTGTGTGTCATGACTTATAATAAAATCACTACATATTTTTATTGTGATGCCAACTTATTTCTTTACCTGACCTGTGTTGCAGAAGAAGAAGAAACTGGAAAAGGAGAGAAGAGGAAGAGAGAAACAGATGACGAAGGCGATGAAGAGGATGATTAAAGTGATAAAACAGAAATGAAAAAGGACCTTATTGGATTATACAGTATTGGTTGAACTGGCCCCATCCATGGATTACTGAAAAGCAGGCTGCAAATGAATTGTAACAATTAAAACAAGCCCTATCCCTGAACACCCAAAAAGAGCCAAAGAGTCGTTACTGTGACATTCCTACACAGCCAATAAACCCTACTGGAAGCTTATTACATCATGGTTTATAATTAAGTCTCAAAAAGGCAAAAAAAAACAACCATATATATACAAAATTAAACATATATTTGTGTGTTATACATTGTATGTGCGTGTGTATATATATATATATATATATATATATATATATACACATACTGTTAAGTATATACACACATCTATATAAATATTTCAGCGAAATAAACTGGGTCAATGCTTTTACTATTATGTTGGGGTTCTTAAGGGTTGATGAAATAGAACAGTGAGGGTCTGATTTGGTGAGTCATGATTGTCAATGGCTACCTATTAAATAAATAGATGTTGGAGCACCATTTTTACTTTCTGTACAACAACAAAAAGAGGGAAAAAAAACTTTGTAAATAAAATCTTAACATTTTTGGGTCTGTTTTTCATGCTTTGTTTTTTTTGTTTTTTTTTTCTTTCCTAACAGTTCAATATTTTTTTACAGTAGGATGTTTTTGCGACAACTACAGATGAACTATTTTTAAGAACATGAGTGAAATAAACATGTTACTATTTGGTAAACCCTAGTTGTATGTTTACATTTCTGAATGAGAAGTAAATTACTCTTAATCATGTAGTTGTAATGTGCTGTTTTTTGTTGATTTTGTTTTATATACTTCCATTTATTTTTAACAATTGTTGACTTACATTTTCAAATAAAACATTGTAAGTGCAAGTCAAAACAGTAGAAACAGATTTTTCTCAATTTCATGCAGTTTACCTTTTAAATTCCTCGCTGTCAATATATCCTTCTCTACCCTCACAGTACTATCCTATCAAGTATTTTGTAGTTTTGGAGGTCCAGATTATTTTTTGGAAGCAGGCATGCTGACTATTCAAAGATAGATATCCAGCACATATGCTGGCTTTCACGGGCCATACATTCCTAGAACAGAGCACATATTCACAGCTGTGGTAAATACTGTTCATAATAGAATACCAAAATGGTCATAAAAAAAGTGTTTCTTGAATGCATGGCACATTTTTTTTTACAGTATATATTTAATATATATTATGTAGATGCTTGGGGCTACTAACTTGTGAGCAAGCAGCCAAAGGGAGAAGCAGCTGGTCCTAAGATCTGTGCTTGAATTGAAAATTGTTGGCGATAAGAGGTATATGTGGTATAAGCAGTCTCGCCTGTACTACATCCCATTAGAATCGCTGCCTCAATTAGGTTCCTCTGCAGAGCAGTCACTTGTGACCACACCAGCAAGTGTTTTATCTGACCTGGTCGAACAGGATGTGACCAGTCAAATAGAGAGTGTTTGCAGCTACAGGAAAGAGACACTTCCCACTACTGCAGCTCTCAGGGGGACCGGAAGGGCCCCCTCCTTCCCTGCACCCTTCCCCAGTGTTTGCCGTGCTTCTGATCAGCATGGAAGGATCCCCGCACCCAGCGGATGCAGACAATAGCAGCTGTTGGAAGTGTAAATTAACCACCCCCTCTGTGTACCTGGAGGCTCTCCTCATTGTTAAACGAAAGTCGCAATATTTCAGATGTTTGGGGGAAAAAAAACTAATTTTTTTTCTTCACCTAATTCACTAAAAAAATGACAATTGCTGAGTGGTTTTTGAGGAAAACTTGTCAGTTATGTGGTTGTCTGGTTCCGTTGCATAACTTGGGCGGAGTCTAGTTCCGCACAAGCATGATTGGAACACCAACTTTCAATGCGCCAAGTTTCAAGTGTCTGGTTTTTCTTTTATTGCTCCCCTTCCTGATGTCTCATAGAGATCATACATACCCCAGTTTCTTTCTTGGTGACTAAGCTATACAATAGTGAAAATGTAATCAAAGTGCATCTAGTAGTTTTTGCATGATGCCAGAATGAACAGACAGACAAAAATTCTGATTATTTATTACCAGTTATGTATATAGCGCACACATATTCCGCAGCGCTTTACAGAGAATATTTGGCCATTCACATCAGTCCCTGCTCCAGTGGAGCTTACAACCTATATTCCCTAACACATGTACACACACATTCACACTAGGGTTCATTTTGTTGGGAGCCAATTAACCTACCAGTATATTTTTGGATTGTGGGAGGAAACCCACACAAGTACGGAGAGAATATACAAACTCCACACAGTTAGCGCCATGGTGGGAATCGAACCCATTACCGCAGTGCTGTGAGGCAGTTATGCTAACCATTACAATCCTATATATATATATATATATATATATATATATATATTTATATTTATATTTGTAATATATACACACATACAGTAGTCAAAGTGGAGATATAATGTAAATGGATATCTAACAGTTGCACTGGGCACGCTGGGATAGGGGCATGTCCTAAGAGAACAAGGGCAGACATAATAGTGTCCCTTATTCACATTATGACACACAATAGTGCCTCTTACATATGTTACACCACACAGTAGTGCCCCTTAAACACAATGCCCACAGTAGTAGTGCCTCTTATACATAATTCCCACAGTAGTAGATCACACAGAGCAGCCCATGGACAAGTAGTGACCCCGCACCATGGAGTCAGTAAGGACGGTGCCCTTGCTAGTGTGCCAGGCTACTATGGGGGGACTGGCACTGGGAAGGGTGGTAGGGCTGTAACTAGGTGTGTGCAAGTGGTGCCTCGTACACAGCGCAGAGCCCTGGGGAGAGCACTATCACTGCCCTGTTTAGCAGATCAGTACCTTCTGAGTGACATTGCTGAAATTGCAGGCTCCCCTCGCAGAGAAGCACTGCGCTGTGGCGCCATGATGTCAAGCACTAAGTTGCTGGAGCGCGGAGGGCCAGCTGGCCGAAGTCCACCTCGGAGCATCGGAATCGGGAGGTCCTGCCTGTGCCAGCATTTTCCCCGCCACAGACTGCCTCAGCTCTGCTGTACGGAGCGAGGAGAACGGAGGACCCGCCAGCATACTGCAGCAGCAGGCGCCTCAGCTCCACTGTACGGACTCCGTAGCAGGGAGGACCCACCAGCATTTCCCGCCACAGACTGCTTCAGCTCCTCTGTACGGAGCAAGGAGGACCTGCCAGCATACCCCAGCCATCTCGGCTCCATTGCCCAGCTGCAGCCCACCCCAGCACAGTAGCAATCAGGCTGTCCGAGACAGATGTAAGTTGGAGGGGTCTCACAGGGGACAGAGTGGTGCATTTACATGGGGACAGGAGACGGGGTGCATTTACATGGGGACAGGATGGCTGCAGTTACATGGGGACATGAGAATGCAGTTACAGGAAGCTGGAGATGAGTGACAGGGTAGTAGCAGGAAAGACAGAAGACTGAAAAGGCTGGGCAAGAGGCTGGAGGGGCAGGAGACTGGGGACACGGGGCAGGTGTTGACACAGAGGGTACGAGTCTGGTTGAACCTCTGTTTTATGAGGATGACATTGGTTATATTCCTACACAAACAGGCATCTTCCAGATCAGGTGATCTCCTGCATGAATAGTGACTGAAGACACAGTCTTCCCATGGAGGATCAGTTTCTTCAAAGGTTCCCCGTTGCAGAGAAACCACCATATAGGTAAGGTGTATTTTTATGTACGACACACAAAAAACAGGATATATTTTTTTTAAGGGGGCTCTATAGGGCTGTAGAACCGGCGCTGTCCACCCTCCGTCATCAGCCGGCTCTGGAACCCATTACTGAACTCTGTGGTATCCATTCTTGGGCTGAAGTGGGCAATACTGTCTGTGTGAGGTGAGCTGCTATTTCACTATCACTGATGGAGGGAAGAAAGTTGAAGAAAGAAACAATGAGGCAAGTACATGGAGAGATGCTAAAACTACTGATGCTGTTAAAGAGGGAGAGAAAATGAAGAAGGGATAGAGTGCGGTAAAGAGGGTGATTGTAATGAGAGGAGAGTTGTAGTCAGGTAAAATGGGACTAGATGGGGAATGAGGTAGCTAAAGAGGAAGTAAAAACAAATTGGCTGGTGTTGAGGAAGGAGAAATCAATACAGGGGTCTGGTTACTAAGCCTTGGATGGAGATAAGGTGGACAGCGATAAAGTACCAGCCAATCGGCTCCTTTCAAGCACAGCCCTTGGCACGACAGTTAGGAGCCAATTGGCTGGTACTTTACCTCCATCGACTTTATCTCCATCCAAAGCTTAGTAAATAGACCAGATAGTCACATAATGAGAGTAGTGACGGAAATGAGATGGGTACAGTAAAGGAGTGTGCACATTACAGCAGACATCATTGGGCAGACAGACTGTGGTCCCTGTGTGCTCCACCCCTCTCGTCCAGCTTACCCTGACTGCCAGACTATTTGATTTAAGTGTCGCTCATCTAAGAGGGAACCTGGCATCACCTCCTGGCAGTAGTAAGCATCTGTATTCTCCATGGGATGCCGGGAGGACGGAGTGGCAGCAGCTCTGATTCCGTAGTGTGCTACAGCCGTCACCAGCATAGGGATAACCCCCCTCCCCCCACCGCCGCCATGGCTGCCTGCACTCCAGCCATCATCTACCCCTCCCACCACTCTCTTTCTACCTGCCCACCACTCTCTTTCTATCTGCCACCTTTCTTTCTTTCTTTCTCCCAACACTATCTCTCCCTCTTTCTATCGTGACTACCTGCTGTAATGTGTAAAAGGGGACTCTGCCTGCTGTAATGTGTAAAAGGGGACTCTGCCTGCCGTAATGTGTAAAAGGAAGCTCTGCCTGCCGTAATTTGTAAAGGAGGACTCTGCCTGCCATAATGTATAAAAGCGAGCTCTGCCTGCCGTAACGTGTAAAAGGGAGCTCTGCCTGCCGTAACGTGTAAAACGGGGTTCTACCTGCCATAACATGTAAAAGGGGGACTCTACCTGCCGTAATGTGTAAAAGGGAGCTCTGCCTGCCGTAATTTGTAAAGGAGGACTCTGCCTGCCATAATGTATAAAAGCGAGCTCTGCCTGCCGTAACGTGTAAAAGGGAGCTCTGCCTGCCGTAACGTGTAAAACGGGGTTCTACCTGCCGTACTGTGTAAAAGGGAGCTCTGCCTGCCACCTGTTTGTAATTGGCGCTACTATGCAGTGTAATATGAATTGGTATTATTTTGTGGCCACGCCCCTTCCCCACGAAGCCATGCCCTTATATTTTAGACACACTGGCCCTATTTTAATTAATTATGGGGGGGGGGGGCGATTTTGTTTCTTGCACACATTGCTAAAATGTCTAGTTACGGCACTGAAGTTTGGCGAGCACTCACCTGGTAGCAGTCACTTCCCGGCTCATCAGGTACTCATGCAAAATTACGCCCAGATAGTAGAAGTTATTATCCTGGGGCAGGTCATCAACGCTGCCTGGGCCAGGTTTTCCCGGAAAGGTGCCTGTAGGTCGGTCCTCAGCTCGGGGATGGACCCCGCTGCCGCCTCCTCTCCATTGGCTGTATTGGTGCAGCTCCACAGCCTGGGGCAGGATGAGCTAGGAGGCTAGTAGGAAGCCGAGCAGGTGTGAGTGGGGGGGTGTCTTGGGCCGCCTGATCAGTGCTGGCCACAGCCACACCATGGCTGCTAAGAGGAAAAAAAAGTGTTTGGTAGTGTCGGTATAAAATAGGAGTTTTTATCATAGAGTCTGATATGGAGAAAACACCACAATTAGAAATATATGTATGCTATAAATTAATATTTATTGTTATGTAGCATATATGTTTCTAATAAAAATTTACATAAACGGCGACAGTCGGCTATGTACAAATACACTGTGTAGCTGTTAGATATATAATTTCTGCAGCGGGGTACACTGGAATTTCACAGGGAATAACATTGGGGTGTAGAGTTGGATCTTGCTTCGAGGCACCAACAGGCTAAAGCTTTGACTGTTCCCAGGATGCACTGCACCGCCTCCTCTATATCACCACCTCCAGGCACTGGAGCTCAGTTTGTAAGTTGGTGCCTGCAGTACAGGCAGCTAACAGGGAGGGCTGTGCTAGGCAGCCCTGAAAAGAGCTTTTCTGACAAGAAAGAAGACTTCAAGGGCCGCAGCACAGACACTAGTTGCTATATGCCATGCTGACATATCGTGCTGTGACTCCATCACCCCCTACCCCCCCCCCCCCCAGCAGCGCTGTATACTCCCGCGCCCTGGTTGCTGGGTACTTACAACGGAGGTGCTCCAGTCTCATGAGGCACACATACCGCCGCTGCTGTCATGGATCGCGTGGCCGCACAATAGGGAGGAGGTAAGAAGGTCCCCCAGATGGGACCCGCTGAAATCGTGGCCTGCGCTGCCGGCGTGGACACTGGCCATGCAGGGACCCCACTATATCCACCAGGGAAAGGAGCACAGGTCAGATTTACTAAAATCCGCTTAGTACAGGCTCCATAGTACCCGGTGGTGAAGTCCAGCAGAGGGGATAAGGCTCTGACATGTATTCCCCCCCCCCCCCAGCCCCAAGCGCCATCTACAGCAGATGTTCCCGCCCTGAAGCTGTATCTCTCTCTCCCTCACTCCCTGTCAGTGTTTGCGCGCCATTACACAGCTGCGCTGATTCTGGGACTGCTGGGCGCTGTCTCCTCTGTAAAGCCGCCTGCATCATCAGCGCTGTGCATTTACAGGACACTTGAGTATTCTACTTGTCGTTTAGACAGTGTTAGTTAAGAAAAAGTGCATAACTATAGGGATATTTAATACAAGTATCCTGTGATATACATCCAGTATTTACTGTGTATTGTTTTTTCTGTATACATACTTAGCTTTGCTTAGTATTGCTAGTCCAGTGCAGTTTTATTGTTAGTAATAATTTCTGCATTGTACATGTGACTGTGTGTGCCAATAGCTGCTGTGTGGTTCCTATTCCGTGTATCTCACACATATTTCTATCCCTATATTCTGTACCAGGGCCGGACTGGCCATCTGGCACTTCTGGCACATGCCAGAAGGGCCGATGGCCAGGTGGGCCGGTCTGGCAGCTGCAACCCCTCCCTCTTGACACTCCCACCTCCTCGCTGCGGCCGCTGTGCTCTGCGGAAAAGTCCTCTCCGCTCTCGTCCCACCTTCCCAGAATGCTGATGGGGGTGCGACGTCATCGCGCGCAGCATTCTGGGAGCAGCCGCGGTGATGGGAAAAGGCCGGGGAGCAGCAGCAGCAGCCGTCCCAGCATGGCGTGTACTACACGCAAGGACCATGTCTGCTGCCTGCCTGAGCCCCTGAGGAGGAGTCCCGCCACCATGCAGATCCCGGCCCCAGCAGCAGCACACACATGGCCAGCTACAGCATCAGCACTGCAGGGAGAGTGCTGTCCCCTGGCCAAGGTGAGTGCGAGTGTATACATGCTCTGGCTGATTCCTCCCCCTCTCTATCTCTCTGTCCTCACCCCCCCCCCCCCAACCCCTCTCTCTTTCTCTTTCTCTCTCTCTCTCTCTCTCTCTCTCTTTTGTCCTCACCTCTCTCTCTTGTTCTCACCCCCACCCTCTCTTGTCCTCACCTCTCTCTTTTGTTCTCACCCCCCCTCTCTCTTGTCCTCACCTCTCTCTTTTGATCTCACCCCCCCCTCTCTTGTTCTCACTTCTATCTCTTTTGTCCTAACCCTCTCTCTGTCTCTTCTCCTCTTTTCCTCACCCCTCTTTCCCATCCACATCCCTCTCTCCCATCCACATCCCTCTCTCTTTTTTGTCCCCACCCCCTCTTTCTTTTGTCCCTACCCCCTCTATTTTTTGTCCACACCCCCTCTCTTTCTTTTGTCCCCACCCCCTCTCTTTTTGTACACACCCCCACTCTTTGTTTTGTCCTCACCCCCTCTTTTTTGTCCACACCCCCTCTCTCTCTTTCTTTTGTCCTCACCCCCTCTTTTTTTTCCTCACCCCCTCGCTTTCTTTTGTCCTCACCTCTCTTTTGTCCTCACTCCCCCTCCCTCTAGTCCTTACCTCTCTCTGTCTCTTTCTTGTCCTCGCCTCTTTTGTTCTCACCCCCCCCCTCTCTTGTCCTCACCTCTCTCTATCTCTCTTTTGTCCTCACCCTCTCTCTTTTCCTCCCCCCTCTCTCCCATCCACATTTTTCTTTTGTCCTAACCCCGTCTCCTTCTTTTGTCCTCACTCCCCCTCTCTCTAGTCCTCACTTCTCTCTATCTTTTATCCTCACCTCTCTCTCAGCTTTACCACCTCTTTTGCCCTCAATTCTCTATCTCTTGTTTTCACCCCCCTTTGCCTTACCCCTCTCTCTATCGTCATAGCACAGAGCATTCTGGGAGCGGCTATGGGGGAGAGAAGTCCTAGGAGCAGCAGCACGGCGTCCGCCCACAATCACCCAGTTTACAGCCTGCCTGAGCCCCGGCCTTGAGGAGGAGACACGCCACCCATGCAGTCCTGGAACCCGGCCACAGCAGCACCACAGCACATGGCCAGCTGCAGCATCAGCACTGCAGGGAGAGCGCTGTCTCCCACCAAGGTGAGTATGGGTATACCCATGCCATGGCTGTCTGTCTCTCATACTCTCTCTATTGTTCTCACCCTCTCTCTCTCTCTCTCTCTCTCTCTGTCCTCACCTCTCACCCCATCCCTCTCTCTTGTCCTCACCTCTCTCTCCCGTCCTTTGTCTCCTGCCCTCACCTCTCACTTTCATCCTCACCTGTCTTTCTCTTGCCCTCACCCCTCACTCTCTCTCAAGTCCCGACCTCTCTCTCTGTCTGCACCTTTCTCACACTGTCTTTTGTCATCACCTTTCTCTCTCTATCTCGTCCTCACCTCTCTTGTCCTCACCTCCCTCCCTCTCTTTCTTGTCCTTGCCTCTCTCTCTCTTTTTTGTCCACACCTCTCTCACGCGCTCTCTCTCGTTCTCACCTCTGTCTCTCCTGTCCTCACCTCTTTTACGCTCTTCTGTCCTCACCTCTCTCACTCTCTCTCTCTCGTCCCCACCTCTCTTTTGCACTCCCCTCTCCCTCTCTCTCATGCCCTCACCTCTCTCTCAGGCCTTGACCTCTCTCCTACTTGTCCTCACCCCTCTCTCTCTCGTCCTCTTGTCCCCACCTTTCTCTCTCTTGTCCCCACCTATCTCTCTCTTGTCCTCACCTCTCTCTCTCTCTTGTCCTCACCTCTCTCTCTCGTTCTCTGTTTGACTTTAAAATATAGATTGCCTTGCTCTAGATGGGCGTACAGTGAGGAGCTAAACTGGACAGACCTGTGCGCTCAGTCCTTCTCTGCACCTCCGCAAGCTCCCACAGCCTTCTTCTCCGCACCATCTTCAAAGGCCCACAGCCTCCTCCGCCCCGCACCGACCACAGCCTCCTCATCCACCACAGCATCCTCTGCTAAATAGGTAATCTTACCCTGCTGCCTTTCTCTCTCTCTCTCTAGTCCCTACTGTATGCCCTTGCTGTCCCTCTCTCTATCACTCTCCCTGTCCCTTTGTCCTTACTGTCACTTTCCCTGTCCCTCTGTCACTCTCCCTGTCCCTCCGTCACTCTCCCTGTCCCTATGTCCTTGCTGTCACTTTCCCTGTCCCTCTGTCACTCTCCCTGTCCCTATGTCCCTGCTGTCACTTTCCCTGTCCCTCTGTCACTCTCCCTGTCCCTATGTCCCTGCTGTCACTTTCCCTGTCCCTCTATCACTCTCCATGTCCCTGCTGTCACTTTCCCTGTCCCTCTGTCACTCTCCCTGTCCCTATGTCCTTGCTGTCACTTTCCATGTCCCTCTGTCACTCTCCCTGTCCCTCTGTCACTCTCCCTGACCCTATGTCCCTGCTGTCACTCTCCCTGAATTTTGTCTCATTCCATGTGGCATAATGTGAATTTCGGCTCATTCTGTGTGCTACAATGTGAATTTCAGCTCATTCTGTGTGCTATAATGCAAATTTCGGCTCATTCCGTGTGCTATAATGTGAATTTTGGCTCACTCTGTGTGCTATAATGTGAATTTCGGCTCATTCTGTGTGCTACAATGTGAATTTCGGCTCATTCTGTGTGCTATAATGTGAATTTCGGCTCATACCGGGTGCTGCAATGTGAATTTTGGTTCATACCGGGTGCTATAATGTGAATTTCGGCTCATACCTTGTGGTATAATGTGAAAGAGGCACCAGTACTAGATAGTATAAGGGGTCCTACTATTGTGGTGCATAATTTGAATAGGGGGTATATGGTGTGGTAAACTACACTGAAGGACACACCCCCTTTTGAGTTACCACGCCCCCTTTTACGGAGCGCGCGCGCCTTTGACGCGCGCTTAATTACAATCTTCACTTTTCCATACCCCCACTTAAAAATGTCCACTTCAACCACTGGTTGTGTCTATTTTAATAGAGAATGATGTACCCTTGTATGTTATAATATTAATTATATTTGTAAGAGCATAGACTAAGAAGTAGGAGGAGTCAGGAATAGTAAGGGGAGGAGTCGCCGAGGTGGGCCTGTGTACTTCAAAAATGCCAGGGCCTATTTTTAGTCCCAGTCCGGCCCTGTTCTGTACCATGACGGGGGCTAAGTGTATCAGGCTCCTATGCTTTCTGGCTGATGTTTGGTCACTTTTGAAAGCTGGCGGTGCTTTCACTCTAGTGGTAGCATGAGACGGAGTCTACAACCCACACAAGTGGCTCAGGTAGTGCAGCTCATCCAGGATGGCACATCAATGCGAGCTGTGGCAAGAAGGTTTGCTGTGTCTGTCAGCGTAGTGTCCAGCGCATGGAGGCGCTACCAGGAGACAGGCCAGTACATCAGGAGGCCGTAGGAGGGCAACAACCTAGCAGCAGGACCGCTACCTCCGCCTTTGTGCAGGAGGAACAGGAGGAGCACTGCTAGAGCCCTGCAAAATGACCTCCAGCAAGCCACAAATGTGCATGTGTCTACTCAAACGATCAGAAACAGACTCCATGAGGGTGGTATGAGGGCCCGACGCCCACAGGTGGGGGTTGTGCTTACAGCCCAACACCGTGCAGGACATTTGGCATTTGCCAGAGAACACCAAGATTGGCAAATTCGCCACTGGCGTCCTGTGCTCTTCACAGATGAAAGCAGGTTCTCACTGAGCACATGTGACAGACGTGACAGAGTCTGGAGACGCCAAGGAGAACGTTCTGCTGCCTGCAACATCCTCCAGCATGACCGGTTTGGCAGTGGGTCAGTAATGGTGTGGAGTGGCATTTCTTTGGGGGGGCCGTACAGCCCTCCATGTGCTCGCCAGAGGTAGCCTGACTGCCATTAGGTACCGAGATGAGATCCTCAGACCCCTTGTGAGACCATATGCTGGTGCGGTTGACCCTGGGTTCCTCCTAATGCAAGACAATGCAAGACAATGCTAGACCTCATGTGGCTGGAGTGTGTCAGCTGTTCCTGCAAGATGAAGGCATTGATGCTATGGACTGGCCCACCCGTTCCCCAGACCTGAATCCAATTGAGCACATCTGGGACATCATGTCTCGCTCCATCCACCAATGCCACGTTGCACCACAGACTGTCCAGGAGTTGGCGGATGCTTTAGTCCAGGTCTGGGAGGAGATCCCTCAGGAGACCATCCGCCACCTCATCGGGAGCATGCCCAGGCGTTGTAGGGAGGTCATACAGGCACGAGGAGGCCACACACACTACTGATTCTCATTTTGACTTGTTTTAAGGACATTACATCAAAGTTGGATCAGCCTGTAGTGTGTTTTTCCACTTTCATTTTGAGGGTGACTCCAAATCCAGACCTCCATGGGTTAATAAATTTGATTTCCATAGATAGATAGATAATATGGTGTGGTCTGGTTTAAAGCTGACCCATAAAGCTGATGACAGTGGTCGTGAGTGTGTATGTATGTATGTATGTATGTATGTGTGTTTATATATACATACATATATATTATATACACACACACATTAAAACCACTTGCCTAATATTTATAGGTCCCGCTAACATGCCAACAAACAGCTCTGACCCATCAAGTCATGTATTCTACAATATGTTGCAAGGTGTCCTGTGGTATCTGACAACAAGATGTTAGCAGCAGATCCTTTAATAGTGATTAACATCCCAGCTGTCAGGATACCAATGCCGAAATACCGACATCCGGCAAAATGTTGGCAGTCTGAATACTGACACAAGCCCAAAATTCACCCTTGCGTGGTGGTCCACGCCACCACCCAAGGGGGAATATAATAGTTTGGCGACCTAAGGTTGCCACCGGGACAGATGGGCTGTGAGCCCGTGAGGGAACACGCAGCGCTTGCTGTTGGGATTCTGCCTGTCTGGATCCCGTACCGTTTCCCCTTTAAGTCCTGTAAATTGCAAGGTGGAACCTTCATTATTGTACTTGTTTTTCAAGCACATCCTAGAGATTCTCGACCAGAGTGAGATCTGTGGAATTTGAAGGCCAAGTCAACACGTTGAACTCCATAGATGAATAAATAGATATAAAGGCCCATGCTTAGGAAGTGCTGCTTTGTTATGCAAAACTGAAGAACCTTTGGAGAAGTGTTTCTGATGCATTCAGCAGTGTCATGCAATAAGATACACATATATATATATATATATATATATATATATATATATGTGTGTGTATGTGTATATATATATATATATATATATATATATATATATATATATAAAATATTCCCGTATTGATAAACATTTTATTTATCCATGCTCTTAACAGAACATTAATACAGTGAATATACATTGCACATATAAGGGGGGATGTGACTATGCGATGTTGGAAAATGTAAATGTTTCTTCCTTGATGTGTCAGAAAAACTAATTGTCTTCTGAAAAGTTCAGGTGGCAGGTTTCCATTAATGGATTTTCAGGATTTTAGTTTGTGACAGATCTGACACAGCAGTGACCACTGGAGAAAAACGATCTTGAATAAAGAAGTTTTCCTCAAACAACAAGTGCTACCAGAATTTGGGTGGATGAAAGCTAAATAAAGAAAAGGAGAAAAGAAGACTCTATTTTGGGGACACTCTTCAAATACATAAAAGGCCAAATATATCCTTAAGTACCATTAAAATATAACCGTTATTAAACCATTAAAATATAAATACAAACCACATAGATATTTACACAGATTCTCAGATAATACTGCAGAAAGCCCGCTAATGAGCTAGGTATTATTTTATTAAACCAAAATTAGTGAATCACTGGCAAACAGACAAAAAGTTAGGTGGTAAGTTCCACACTGTCAATACATGCTGCAATTTTAAATCACTGTATAAGTAGTACTATTGTACATGAAAATTCACCAGGGTGCATAGCTAACAAATAGTTACAATGATAAATTGACTATAGCCTGCCACTTCCTAATATATATTAGCCAGCTCATGAGGTTGTCAGTATTATGAGGCTAATATTTAAACCCCATATAGTGTCAATGATAGCCCAAAAAATATTTTACAAACAGCTGGTCAGAAAATGGATAAATTTGCCGTTCTACATAAACCAAAAATAACCCTGCAAAAAGTCAAAACATTGTAAAACCATAGGGATTAATCATCACATAATATTCTATTTTAGCAATGGTAGCAGGGTGCTGGAATATTATCACCCTTGTTTATACTTTTTTTTTTTTAATAAAGTTATTTTTATTCAATAGAATGGAGATTAAGTTACAGAAATTGCATATCAACGGCATATCACATATATCAAACAAATCACATTTTCATCTATGAGATAAGTTTACAGCAGTGGAGTAACAAGCTGTGTCCCTGATGAAATGAGCAAAGATATACAATTGTTCGAAATATTTGGACTTGCAAGATCCGCAACTAATATATAAATCCCCATTAACCTTTTTTGTTTTTCACCCTTAAACTAACCCCAAAAAAGAGTACAAGAAAAGAAAAGGGAAAGAAAGAAAAACATAGAAAGAAGCACAGTAAGGAGGAATCACCTAACTCATGACCTCTTCAGTCGTGCATGTATTTAGGCGAACACGCAGAGCTCAGCAGCCAAACATCTGAACATACATCATTAAACATTAATTCAGTGACACAATAGCACTTCAGTGCCCACTATGATTGAGGGACCAGGTGGGAGTGGGGAGATTCCAGCCATGGAGACCAGACTCTTTCAAATTTGGCTGATGCGTTTTGTTTCATATATATATATCTTTCCTTGGATATTGTGTCGTTAACTAGGGTCATCCAGAGCCTCGCAATGCAAACCTTAGCCAAGGCACATACATTGCGAGCATATAGACCCGCCGGATCAGACACAGAAGTAGAGCATCCCATCCCCAAAATACAAAATTGTGGGGTAAGCAAGCCGCCAGTCACTCCTGTACTCTCCAGAATCGACCTGACCCCCGACCAGAACACCCGCAGCCTCTGGCAGTCCCACACTAGATGCCAAAATGTTCCCACATCCACCCCGCACTTAGGGCAGAGGCTAGACCCGCCAGTCCCAAAGGTGGCCAGTCTAACTGGAGTCATATATGTTCTATGTAGAATGAAGAATTGAATTTGTTGATACCTGAGAGACTTGGTGACTGTAGCAGGATATTCCAGAGCAAGGGCCCAGTCCTCCTCAGTTATTAGACCCATATCCTCCTCCCACTTTCCACGGAGACCTGTCAAAGGGTCCGTATGGAGTTTGGTAAGAAGATATCCATACGCAAGGGAGACCATCTTAACTCGACCCAATGTAGTCACAAAGGTCTTGATGGGAAATGGGAGGATTCGTGGGGCGACTCAGCAAATTGGGACTGGAGGGCTTGACGTAGTTGAAGGTATCTGAAAAAGTAGGAGTTGGGTAAATCAAACTCATCTTTCAGTTGCTGAAAGGATTTGAGTACACTATCTAGGTAAAGTTGGGAAATAGAAACCACAGATCTAGGGGCCCATACCTCCCGTCCCTCAATCGCATGCAATTCAGGAAGCCAGTCAGAGTACCAAAGGGGGGTATCTGGGTCCAGGCCGTCGTACCCCAAGAGGTCCCTCAGGGCCCGCCATATCTTTAAGGCCTGGAAAATAATAGGGGGAAGAAACCGAGCTATGCTCCCACTCAGCAGTACCTGCATAGGAGAGAGGTGAGGAAAGTAGCAGCGAATGAACTCACAATGTAAAGAGTCAACGCCAGAATCCTGCGCCCATACACTAATATGAGTCAGCTGAGCAGCGTAGTAATACATCTGAAAGTTAGGCATAGCCAGGCCGCCATCAGAGCGTTGCCTGGTGAGAGTATTTAACTGTATCCTAGGTCGTTTGTTAGCCAAAATCAGTGAGGATAAAACACTATTCAATTTCCTAAAGAATAATGGATAGATATATACAGGGGACTGGAGAATAATATATAAAAGTTTGGGCAGTATGATCATTTTAATGAGATTAACCCTGCCAGACACCGTCAGTGGAAGCTTACACCAAGTTTTGGATTTGCACACAACCTGCTGCACGGTCGGGTCAAGGTTCAGAGGGATAAAATCAGAAGGGTCGTTAGTTATTTAAATTCCGAGGTATTTAAATTGTGTTGTCCAACATAATGGCAGGGAGATTTTGGGAACAGTAGGAGGGGTCCTATGACTGGCATAATGTATGATTTAGACCAGTTGATTTGAAGACCCGAGTGAGCACCAAAGCTCTCTATCACACGCAGCAGAATGGGCATTGACCTGGTGTAATCTTGCAAAAACAACAACATGTCGTCGGCATAGAGTGCTATCCTATCCTCATGTGGGCCCGTACAGATTCCCACAATATCTGGGTGCGATCTTACCAGACAGGCCAAGGGCTCGATGGCCAAGGCAAACATTGTGGGGGATAGGGGGCAGCCCTGCCTAGTACCACGGGACAATTGAAAGGAGGGGGATACATAGCCATTCACCAAGATCCTGGCACTCGGTTGTTGATACAGTAATTTAGTCCATCTGATTAAGTTGGGCCCAAAGCCCATACAAGCCATCACCTCCCATAAATAAGCCCATTCAATACTGTCAAAGGCTTTGGCCGCGTCCAGCGAGACCACAGCCGAGTCAGAAGGGAAGTCATGTGGGAGTTGTAAAATGGTATACAATCTACGTAGGTTAATAGACGTGGACTTCCCTGGCATGAAGCCAGTCTGGTCCGGGTGAATGAGGGAGGTGATCACTGTGTTAAGCCGTACTGTGCCAATATCTTTGCCAGGATCTTAGCATCGGTGGGAATCAGAGATATCGGCCTATAGGAGTCTGGAGACCTAGGGTCTTTACCGGGCTTTGGAATCACTATTATAACTGCCTCTGACAGAGGGGGGAAGTTCGTTATTGGCAAATATATCTAAGTATAAGGCATGGAGCCTGGGCCCAGAAAAAATCAATATGAGTTTTGGATACTTCGGAGGGAATTCCGTCACACCCCGGAGCCTTGCCATTAGGGGACACACCAATAGCCGCAGTCACCTCCGCGAGCGTCAAAGGCGCCTCCAGTACCTCACGGGCCTCAGAGGAGAGTGCGGGCAGTGGAATACCCCCCAGATAATATGAGAGATGTAGAGTAGAGCATGTCAACTGTGAGCTATAAACCTTAGTGTAATAAGATCGGAATAACTGCGCAATGTCCAGCGTGGTGTCAACAAGGGAGCCATCACTGTTGGACATTTGGGTGATCGTAGTCCCAGGACGATCTTGATGTATCAGACGGGCCAGGAGGCTACCTGTCCTATCAGCCTGCATATAAATATTAGTAGCCCTAAAGAGGAGGGATTGTGAGTTTTTATCAGACAGGTGGGCCAGCCAAGCCGATTGAGCCACCAGCCAGCGTGCTTTCGTCGTGGGGGTACCATCCATCAAATATTGGGATTCCAGATCTCTGGCGTCACTCTCAAGGGCCTTTTCCCTCTCCCTAGATGATATTTTATGAGCTGCTATGCGTCCAATATATGAACCCCTCAAAAACGCCTTAAATGAATCCCAAACCATCGTCCCCGGGGCAGACCCTGTATTGTCTTTAAAGTAACCCCCCCACTGAGTCTCCAGGTCACTGCAGTCACCCAGCTGAGTCAGCCAAGAAGGGTGCAGCTTCCAATAAGAGTGCCCCCTCTGACTTTCCACAGCAAGAGTCATTAACAAAGGGGAGTGGTCAGAGACCCCTCGGGCCTCATAGTGGACGTCAGTGACCACAGGGACGAGGGCGGGGGACACAAGTATCAGGTCGATTCTAGAAAAGGAGCCATATGTGCTGGAGAAACAGGAGAACTGACGGGCCGTAGGGTGACGAAGCCTCCACACATCTACCCACTGCAAGCTATCCAAGAAATCAGCAAACTTGGTAGAACCACTCCCCACCACCGCAGTATTCGGAGAATGCCATCTATCCAAAGACAAATCTAGAATGTTATTAAAATCACCCAGACATATCACCGGGGTGGCAGGAGAGGAAGCTATAAAAGAGGCAGCCTGCTGCAACACAGCATATGAAAAAGGAGGGGGGACATACACCGCTAAAATGTAATAGGGCTGGGAACTCAGTTTGCATTCCAGGAATACAAATCTTCCATACGGGTCAGTTTTGATCGATATTAACTCAAATTGCACCGATTTTTTAACCAGAACAGACACCCCCCTGGAGAAGGAGGAATGAGAGGCATGGTAAGCCCATCCCACCCAAGCCCGTCGTAGAGATAACCTATTTCCCTCTAAGTGGGTCTCACTGAGGCATGCAATATCCGGGTCATATTTCCTAATCATATTTAAAACCAAAGAGCGTTTGATTTTATTATTCAAACCTCGGACATTCCATGCCAGAAATTTCAGATTAATCATGACCCCAGGTAAACTCTATGTGCCACACGGATAGACATCTCTCAAAATATATCTGAGAATCAGCACTATTAGCAACAGCAACATATATCATATACAAGCCCTGCGTTGTAAGCCATAACATCCGGTATATTAAACATCCTTGTTTCAGAAAATACATAGATATGAAAAATAACAAACTAAAGAAAGAAAACCGAAAACAGCAAGAGGAGCCGCAACTGGCAGCTCCCCAACCATCCTTCCCCTCCCCGTACACCACCCCGAACACCGGCATACTTATATCCCAAACTACCAACCCCAACTACCAAATGCTAAGAAGGCCTAGATTCTCAGCTAAACCTCTTTAACCAGTACCACTTGAACGTGAAAAGTCTTGAGCCACCAAAGCAAAGGGGGGGGCTCCCCGAACTATGGTCGTCTCCTCCGGTAGTCAAGATCCCAGCATCTTCAACTCAGGGAGTCAGTCCGGAGCCAGCTGACGGGCACCCGGCGCAAATCTGTCCAGCCATTGGGCTGCCTCTCTAGGAGAATTAAAGAACTTGGTCTCCCCATCCGCCACAACCCGAAGCCGAGAGGGAAACAGCATGGAGTATGAGAGGTTGAGGTCTCGCAGACGTCGTTTAATAGGCATAAACTGGGCTTGGTCCTTCTGGACGTCTGCGGAAAAGTCCGGGAAGGCCGACACCCTGACTCCATTACGGACCAACGGGCCCTTCGTACGACCCAGGCGGAGAACCGAGTTACGATCCTTATAATGCAGGAATTTGGCAATGAAGGTGCGAGGAGGGGCACCAGGAGGTAGCGGCCGAGATGGTATCCTATGTGCACGCTCCACCGTGAATTGGGTCGTAAAGGATTCAGCGCCATACATCTCTTTAAGCCAAGATTCGAGAAAGTCCTCCGGCTGCGAGCCCTCCTCTCTCTCAGGCAGGCCCACAAATCTTACATTGTTTCTACGCAGCCGACCCTCCATGTCTAGAAGCTTGGTTTGGAGGGAGGAAACCTGCTGGGTCACCGTGGACACGGATTGCTTGAGGGGGCCACACATATCTTCCAAGTTGGAGACGCGTGTCTCCGCCTCACCCACTCTCTCACGGATACGCTGAACATCTTGTCGGTGTAGGGAGAGATCGCACTGCACCTTCTCCATCTTATCGGAGAGACGCTGTTCACTGCCCGCTATAGCCTCCAGCACCTGCTGGATAGACGACGCCTCTGCTGCCGCTGGGGAGTTGGTAGTAGACGCAGAGGGGGAGCATGAGTGTGTTGGAGAGGCTCCCTGAGGAGGAGCCGATGACACCCTGGGTTTGGGTTGCCTAAAAAATCTCTCCAGTTTGGCCGCGGCCGCACTCTGGCCGTTTCTAACCATATTGAACAAGGAGCAGTCACACAAACCCCCGGATAGGGTCGCAATATAGAAGTGCAATCAGAAGGCGGCAGCAGCGAGGTTGTATGTATTTAGTGCCGGAAAGCAACCGTGCCCGATCTTTAGGTCAATATATCAATGGATAGGAAGCACAGGCTTTGTGTAATAGTAAAAATAAAGGTAATATTGGGGAGAGAATATCCTGCAGCAAATTCCAGGAGGCAAAGGTAGGATGTTGGTGTGTAGTACACTGTGAGATATTAGAGAAGCACAACAGTTCAGTCAGTTCCAAGCTATATGCAGCCCCTGCAGGGTAGAATGGGAGAGCTGTGCAGTGAGGCTATGTGTGGAGCTGCACCCAAAATGGCCCCCGGGTTCACAGGCACTTCTCCACTTCTCCCCTTCCCCTGGAGTACCTGTCTTCGTTGTCCAGCCAGCAAGTCCTGGGCCCCAGCCAGCCAGACGTAGGAGGGATAACTGCGTCCTCCAAGGTGCCTCCTGCAGCCAGACAGCGCCGCCCGCCCGCCAATGAGGCCCCGGGAGTCGCGCGGCCGGGAGCGCCAAACTCGAGGCCGGGGATCCGGAGGAGTCACAGGCCGCAATTCCGGAAGTCGTCCGCCGCGGTCAGCCAGCACACGGAGACCGCGGACGAGGGTAAGGGGTGTAGACACTCCCCTCCGGAGGTAAGGGGAGACCAGCACTGGGGGGTAGACACTCCGGAGGGACTCAGGATGGGTTCAGGAGTTATTTGATCGGGGAGCTCCCGAGATCTGCTGCCTACTCCTTCACCGCCGTGGCCACGCCCCCACCCTTGTTTATACTTAATGTGTATAGAAACAATTCAGTAAATCTTAAATTGTAACATATACAGAGAGAGTTTCTCATACGTCCTAGAGGATGCTGGTAACTCCAAAAGGACCATGGGGGGTATAGACGGGATCCGCAGGAGACAATGGCACACTATAAGACTTTGAATGGGTGTGAACTAGCTCCTCCCTCTATGCCCCTCCTCCAGACTCCAGTTAGAGTCTGTGCCCAGAGAGACTGGACACACACTAGGGGAGCTCTACAGAGTTTCTCTGAAAAGACTTTATGTTCGGTTTATTATTTTCATGGAGCACTGCTGGCAACAGGCTCCCTGCATCGTGGCACTGAGGGGAGAGAAGCAGACCTACTTCTGTGAGTATCAAGGCTCTGCTTCTTAGGCTACTGGACACCATTAGCTCCAGAGGGTCTGATCACATGGTTTGCCTAGCTGCTCATTCCTAGAGCCGCGCCGTCACCCCCCTCACAGAGCCAGAAGAAAGAAGCCGGGTGAGTAAAGGAGGAACAGAAGACTTCAGTGATGGCAGAAGACTTCAGAGTCTCTGAGGTACCGCGCAGCGGTCGCGCTGCGCGCCATTGCTCCCACACACCGGCAGCACTACACAGGTGCAGGGCGCAGGTGGGGGGCGCCCAGGGCAGCAATTATACCTCATAATACATCCTGGCAAAGAAGTATACAGTGCATAGGCACTGTATACAGACTCCCGCCAGTATAAAAATGTCAAAAATTAGCAGGACTGAAGCGCCCCGAGAAGGGGCGTGGCTTAGCCCTCACAACTCTATACAGCGCCATTTTTCTCCTCACAGAGACGCTCGCCCGCCAAAAACACTGTGGGACAACTAACAGTGAAAAAAGGAGGGGGGCACAGTGTTTAGTGCACAATAGGTTTATATGAGAAGCACTATTTATATAAATTAGCATGTTGTTAATGAGTTGTTAAGAATTTCTGTGTTTCCCTGTCAGATACTGGAATCTGCCCATGATAGCGATTTAGTAAACGTGTGTCGACATGTGTGAGTGCTCTGCCACAAACAGCTATGGGAATCCCTCTGTCGGCGTTGCCGACTCCTGATGATACTTGATTCAATAGTTGAAGTGTCAGCATGTCGGTAGTTGTAAGCTTTTCCAAAGTAAACACTGTATGGGAGACACAGTCGTAGGTGGGTGACCCTGTCGGCACCAACTGTATGACTGGGTGAAATGACCATGATAATGTAAAGGAATTCTGACTTAACTTAGAAATAGGCAAGGGGGTCAATGCAGGGAAACCAACGCGTTTCGTCACACCAGACTTTGAAGAAGTCAATGCAGGGAAACGCGTTGGATTCCCAGCATTGACCCCCTTGCCTATTTCTAAGTTAAGTCAGAATTCCTTACCTTTTACAAAGACCTTTATGCTTTTACCAGTGTTTAAAAAACTTTTTATGTTTTATTCCACTTTTATGTATTATTAAAAACTTGTTTGTATTATTATTATATATTTTTTGGCTCATAAATTTTAAGTTTTAGTGCTTATATTTTAAACAACACAAGTCGCCGGTACCCTTATCCTCCCATTCTATATATATATATATATATATATATATATATATATATATATATGTATATATAGGTATATGTATATATAGGTATATGTATGTATGGTAAGGATCCATTGCACAAACGTGGTAGTTTTTGTGGGGGAGTGATGCTAAAATTATATATATATTTCCCTCAGACCCCCTGGGGTCGCAAGAATGTTATTTTGCCCGGTTACTACTCCCTGTTGTCGACTAATACTATGTCTTCTGTCGACCAAAATGTTTCCTGGTTAGATCCTCAACATTGGCATTCAGTACATGTTCATACACATTCAGAACACATTAATGTCACTAGGGACTCTGCTGTTCCTGACAAAGTACATATACATATGATGTATATATAGAATATGTGAGTGTATATGTGTATTTAAATATGTATATTCATATTACGATTTCTAATGAATGCTGAAGTAAAGTTATTCCTTTTCATGTGCTGGTCGCTCTGTGGATAAGGCTCTAGATCAGCCGTGACGAGATGGTCTTAAATCATCACGAGGAGTATGAGTGTTTATTCTTTTCCCGCCGTGGATAGAATAAAGGGAAAGTCAACCCCTGGTCTGCACGGGGCCCTGTCGCAAAGGATCGTATACAGGAAGCTAAGTCATATTTTAATTATATGCTTTGATGATATTTACATTACATACGCATGGGGGAGTGCTTGTATTCAGAAATGGTCGGTTACCTTGTTATCCGATATAATTACCCTGGGGAGAGATGGGATATTCCTTAAGTTGGGTATTATCTAGAACATTGCAGCATTCTGCCGTGCGACTACAAGAGGTAGGCACTGACTCCGAGAAATACTGGAGTATCTTCCCTATGAAGGTGTAACCTGGTTTGGGGATGGCTTTGTTAAGTTGATCTCGGCAGATACCACTGGTAAGTCTACCTTCTTGAGCTATGTTCCATCACAACGGTTGGTGACGCATTTTTTGTGGGATGCAGTCCTTTTGACCGGTTGGATACCGTTTTATTTCCCCTTCTTTGTAGGTAGAGGAAGGTGAAAAGGTAAGAGGTCTGCAGACTTTTTCAAGTTCGCAGAAGCAGATATCGTCCTCTTTTTTTCCCCATCCACCGCATGTCGTTGGGTTTATCTTGCTGGAGCCCACACCAGTGGGACCTCGTCTAATTCTCTTCAGTCAGTCCTAGAATGGATTTGGACCAGTGATTTAAGAATAGAGTCCAAAGGGGGACATACTGGAGTTTCCAGATGATTCCCCTCACCGATTCTCCTCTGGGCGGGGAGATAGTATGCGATGACATACAATAGTTGGGTCAGGATCAGGACGTTGTATTGCTGTCTCTGTCACACAAAAAAAAGAGCTGTTATTCAAGCTTTTTCATGCTTCTGGGCCGGACAGCTCGGTTAGAACAATCACAAACAGATTTCTACTTAAGAAATTGAACTACAAGATGGAATCTCTCAGGGCAGGGATCTCCAACCTGTATAAGAAGAAAGAGGGTGGATATGCGGTTTCATCCGCATTAAGCTTACCTGGTTTTGCTATTCAGGTTTGTCATTGCCATTTCACTGGAGTGATGGCAGTATGATGGTTTTCCTCCAATAGTAAGAGCCATTATTTTTCTGTACTGGGACGCTCTCCTGACTACGGCGAGGTCAAGAAACAAGTGGTAGAAATCGTTGTTTCTCTATGACAGTTCTTCAACACAGAGAATCGCTGTTGATCCCAACGACGCAGTTGTCGGAGTTGGGAATAAGATTAGATTCTGAACTGTTAAGAGTTGTTTTTTCCTGTGGAAAAGAGATCTGGGAATCCAGAGTCGGATCAGATTTGCAACACTGTAAACCCATTAATACGTTCCGTTGATGAAGAAGATGGTTGCGGCCTACAAGGATATTTGGTGAGCAGGTCAAATGCCAGAGTGGTTTTGCGGGACCAGTTGGACATGTGGTCCGGGTCTCACCTGCACATGCACCGGAAAATAATCCTATTTTCCAGGACCAGGATATCTCTCCTGTGGTGGCTGCACAGTTCTCACCTCCTAGAGGGACAAAGGTTCAGGATCCAGGATTAGATCCTGGT
>NC_086444.1:661069767-661082152 GCF_028390025.1 Pseudophryne corroboree
GCCAGCGGAGTCCTGCAAATTTGGTTAGTTTTGTCTAACTATTATTATAATACAAAGATATTTATAAGTTATAAATATCTTTTTTGTATTATTCTAATCATTTTTATAGTCACAATCAGTAGCGGCTCCTATCTGCTTTTAGGAGGGGGACTGCCGCTACCCGTGCCCAGAAAGAAGAGGTGACAACCAGCCTGGCCAGCCAGGTCCATTCACCTGCGTAATGGATCTAGCGTCGGCTGCAGCCCATAGAAGCCGGGTAGGGCTGGCAAAAAGACAGGTAGTGGCTTCCTTTTGGAAGCATGCTCTCTTCTAATCACAGCTTGATCTGGCAGTCCCAGAGGGAGAAAACACCTCCCTCTGGGGCTGTCTGTTGCACTTGTGACTGACAGGTAGCACTTCCTATAGGAAGTCACTGCCAGTCATAGTGAAGCCAGTGCAGTCACGGACTTCAACTGGCTCACATAGATAAAATTCACCACTGGTCACATTTCTGGAGTATACTTGAGTATAACAGGTGAAGGCTTCGTCTACCCTGACTGCATGTCACTGAATTAATAGACTTAACTATATACTTAATAGATGAGTATTTTTTTAATAATCTGTAAAGTAAAACCTAAACCATTTATCATTATATATTTCGGCCCTGTATGAAAAGACATTGGTTTTCCCCAATGGCAAAGTGTAGGATGGTGTGGCCGTGGCGCCCTCTCTTAGTGGTGTTGTGTTTATGACCAAAGCAATGGTCACTCTAATGATAGGATGTTAGGTTCAGTGGTGTTGTGAAGATCTGAATACTGGTGTTTTCAATAAAACATATTTAATGACATATATCACATATATACAAATAAAAGCATACCAAAATGGTAAGCTTGGAGCCGTAGGTGTTGGAAGAAGTAGGGTGAAAAAATGATACACCCTGCTTAGGCTCCAAAGCTTACTGACAAGTCATAAGTCCCTCGATGGATGTGGTTGAGTGTGCAGAAATGGCTCAGGTAACTAATCAAACAAAAAGGAAAGCATACCGGAGTGGTAGCTAAGGAGCCGCAGGTCTTGATGAAAAGCAGAGTGGTCTAGACTTCACCCTGCTCTGGCTCCAAAGCTAAGTCACAAAGGCAGACGTCCCGCGGATGAAGAGTGTAGAGCTTCCGATGTGTCCAAATAGCCAACGCGTTTCGAGATTGTCCAATCTCTTCCTCAGGGCTTGATGGTGATGTTTGTCTCCAGAGATGGCTTTTAAAGATGGTGGCGAAGTGCTTCCAGGTCGTGGGTCAATTAATTGGCAGGTGTTCATTTCAGTATGTTTTTAGTTTTAATTGTTTTAAATGGATATGTATGGTTACTAGAATTGATTTTTTGTATCCAAGTAGCATAATGAGTGCTGGATTAGTGAAAATCAGCAAAAATGAAAAACGGAAAAAACGGAAGTGACCCGGACCGGAAGTTTCAAACCGGAAGTGGGGCGGCTGCGTGGGAGCAGGTGGTTTATGTGTTAGTAATTTATAACAGGTTTTGGCTCGATGCAGACCAGAATAACAATGATATAGTAGGGTATCTACTCCTACAGTGTGGGACATGAAGGGGAAACACGTCGCCGCAAAAACCGGAAGTGACGGGTGGCTTTGCGTTCCACCGACCGGAAGTGACGCGTTTGTTTGCGTGTCAACCATGGGAAGTGCTGTGAAGCAGCTAAAATGATGCCCAGGTTGAATGGATGGTGAAAATAGTGGGATTAAGGTGAATATTAATCCCTAAAACGGGAGAACAGTGACACTTGGGGTATGTGTGCATAATAATGAATAGTAAAGTTCATATTTTGTACTAAAACAACAGATGTCCAGGTATAAAACTTATATGAAGTCTTGAATAAAGGTCTTGAGAAAAAATTCTTGATTGTCGTCTTTATTGCTCCATTGGTCCTCGTGATAAAAGAAAAGAGGAACAGTGTAATGGGTTAGAAATCTTGTGTGGAACATGGTGTGTAATAAAGAATGTGAAATTCAAAATAAGGGGGTATGATGACTATTGTAAGAACCATTTGAGTTCAAAGTCTTTATTCAAACCTTGGGGGCACATAGACTGTAGTCTGAATATCAATCTCATTTCTGCTTTTGCCAAAAAAATTTCTGTATTCCTGTCACGCCAGGTGGATTTTATGTGTTGTAAACCCACAAATTTTTTTATAGATGTGTATGAGCAATTGTGTTCAAGTTTGAAGTGTTCTGATAAGTTATGGGTGAGAAGACCTTTTTTTATGTTACGTAGATGTTCGGCAAGGCGAGTTTTTAATGCTCTAGATGTTCGTCCAATATATACCTTCCCACAAGAGCATTCGATTAAGTACACGACATTGCTAGTGTGACAAGTAATGAAGTCCTTGATTTTGAAGCTGATGTTGTTGACAGTGATTTCTGTGTATTTTGATGTATCAGTCTTTACTTGTCGACACGGAAGGCAAAGTCCGCATCTGTGGAAACCACTGGTCCTGATAGGGTTGATGTGGTTCTGGGGTAAAGCGCTGTGGACTAGTTTGTCCTTGAGATTGGTTGCTTTGCGGTAAATGAATGTAGGTTTTTTTGGGATAATGTTTTTCAATGTGTCGTCCATACAGAGTAACTTCCAGTGCTTCCTGATGATGGATTCAACTTTTTTATGTTGATGGTCATACCCAGTGATAAATGACCATTGCGAATGGTTAGAGAATTTTCCATCGTTGTTTCTCTTTTTGTTGTTGTGGATAAGAGAGGTCCTGTCCTTATTCATTATTTCTGCTTGAATGGATTCCAATTTGTCGGGCAGGTATCCCTTTTCAATAAAGGCATTTTTTAATTCGTTGATCTGTGACTTACAGACAGTGTCCTCGCTACAGTTCCTCCTGATTCTTAGAAATTGGCTTTTCGGTATACCATTAAGCCAGTTTGCATGATGTTCGCTGTCTTTACTGATGTAGTTATTGGAGTCTGTGGGTTTTTTATAGGTTTTTGTTTGGATAGTGTTGTCTTTGATATAAATGGATAGATCCAAAAAGTTTATTTCAGTTTTGCTGTTTTCAAACGTGAAAACAATGTTTCTGTCATTATGATTTAGATGTTCACAGAATGAAGTTAGGCTCTCCATGTTTCCTTCCCAAAAAAACAGCACGTCGTCTATGTAACGATTCCAGGATAATAAATTATCTTTCCAAGGGTTCTGGTTGTAAATGATCTCCTTTTCCCAATGGGCCATGAAGAGATTCGCAAAACTCGGTGCGAATTTCGTACCCATTGCTGTCCCTCTTCTTTGGAGATAATAATCTCCTTCAAAGAAGAAGAAATTGTTCTTTAAAATGAAATCCATGGACTCTATGACAAATGATTTTCTGGCTTCCGAGAGTTCAGTCTGGTCTAGGAACTGGGTGACGGCTTCTATCCCTTTGTGGTGTTCAATGATGGTGTACAGGGAGGTGACATCTGCCGTGACCATGATGGTTTCCCTGCTCCACGGTATTTGTTCAAGTTTTTTAATGGTATCGCCTGTATCTTGTAAATATGAAGGATTTTTTGTTACTAGAGGTTGAAGTACATGGTCAATGAGGGCTGATAGATTGGATGTTAAACATCCTGTGCCGGCCACAATGGGGCGTCCTGGGGGCTTTGTGCTATTTTTGTGTATTTTGGGTAATATGTAGATGGTTGGAGTGATGGGGTCTTCAATGTTGAGAAAAGCGAATTCTGTTTCTGTGATACCTCCTTTTTCCAGGTTGGTTTTAAGAAGTTTCTGAAAATTGGTTTTTATTCTTGTTGATGGATCATTTTTTAATTTTTGGTATGTATCACTGTCTGATAACTGATGATAGATCTCCTTCACATAGTCAGATTTATCTAGTATGGTGATTCCTCCTCCTTTGTCGCAGGGTTTGATTACTATTCCCTGGTCTTCTTGGAGAGACTTTATAGCTTCTCGTTCCTTTCTGGTCATGTTCTGGCAACCTTTCTTCTTTTGTCGTGGTTTGATGGATTTTAAATCCTCTACGACCAATTTTTGAAAGGTTTCGATGTAATTGCCTTTTATGTGAGCAGGATAAAAGGTGGAAGGTTTTTTATGTGCAGGTGGAGGTGGAGATGCCGCAGAGTCGGAAGGTGCAGGGGATTTTTCACTTTTCTTTCATTCGAAAAATTTCTTTAAGGAAACTTTTCTAACGAACTTGTGCACATCTATGAACCTGTCGAAATCATCTGTAGTGGTGGTAGGAGCGAATTTCAGTCCTTTTGTTAGTACTTTTTCTTCTACACCTGTTAGAGTCCTAGAACTCAGATTGTATATAATTTTCTTCTTAGGTGTTTCTTCAATGGTCGTGCCTGTATTCAAGGAATTGATGGTTATTTTCTTCTTTTTTCTTAGTGGTTGACCAGCTCTTTTTCCTCTTTTTCTTTTCTTTATGTTTTTTATTGATATTTTGGGGGTTAGTGATGGTGATAACCCCTCCTTTCTCCTAAAAAAGGGGAGTTTCTTTCTGTTTTATCCCTTCTGTTGTTGGTTCGGGTGTTTCTTTGGTCATTTGTTGTGGTGTCGTCTTTGTTGATGGGTGTCCTTCTCCGGTCACGGTGAGTCAGTTGTGGGTTTCTTCTCTCATCAGGTCGTCTCCATGTGTCGTTAGAAAAGTTTCCTTAAAGAAATTTTTCGAATTAAAGAAAAGTGAAAAATCCCCTGCACCTTCCGACTCTGCGGCATCTCCACCTCCACCTGCACATAAAAAACCTTCCACCTTTTATCCTGCTCACATAAAAGGCAATTACATCGAAACCTTTCAAAAATTGGTCGTAGAGGATTTAAAATCCATCAAACCACGACAAAAGAAGAAAGGTTGCCAGAACATGACCAGAAAGGAACGAGAAGCTATAAAGTCTCTCCAAGAAGACCAGGGAATAGTAATCAAACCCTGCGACAAAGGAGGAGGAATCACCATACTAGATAAATCTGACTATGTGAAGGAGATCTATCGTCAGTTATCAGACAGTGATACATACCAAAAATTAAAAAATGATCCATCAACAAGAATAAAAACCAATTTTCAGAAACTTCTTAAAACCAACCTGGAAAAAGGAGGTATCACAGAAACAGAATTCGCTTTTCTCAACATTGAAGACCCCATCACTCCAACCATCTACATATTACCCAAAATACACAAAAATAGCACGAAGCCCCCAGGACGCCCCATTGTGGCCGGCACAGGATGTTTAACATCCAATCTATCAGCCCTCATTGACCATGTACTTCAACCTCTAGTAACAAAAAATCCTTCATATTTACAAGATACAGGCGATACCATTAAAAAACTTGAACAAATACCGTGGAGCAGGGAAACCATCATGGTCACGGCAGATGTCACCTCCCTGTACACCATCATTGAACACCACAAAGGGATAGAAGCCGTCACCCAGTTCCTAGACCAGACTGAACTCTCGGAAGCCAGAAAATCATTTGTCATAGAGTCCATGGATTTCATTTTAAAGAACAATTTCTTCTTCTTTGAAGGAGATTATTATCTCCAAAGAAGAGGGACAGCAATGGGTACGAAATTCGCACCGAGTTTTGCGAATCTCTTCATGGCCCATTGGGAAAAGGAGATCATTTACAACCAGAACCCTTGGAAAGATAATTTATTATCCTGGAATCGTTACATAGACGACGTGCTGTTTTTTTGGGAAGGAAACATGGAGAGCCTAACTTCATTCTGTGAACATCTAAATCATAATGACAGAAACATTGTTTTCACGTTTGAAAACAGCAAAACTGAAATAAACTTTTTGGATCTATCCATTTATATCAAAGACAACACTATCCAAACAAAAACCTATAAAAAACCCACAGACTCCAATAACTACATCAGTAAAGACAGCGAACATCATGCAAACTGGCTTAATGGTATACCGAAAAGCCAATTTCTAAGAATCAGGAGGAACTGTAGCGAGGACACTGTCTGTAAGTCACAGATCAACGAATTAAAAAATGCCTTTATTGAAAAGGGATACCTGCCCGACAAATTGGAATCCATTCAAGCAGAAATAATGAATAAGGACAGGACCTCTCTTATCCACAACAACAAAAAGAGAAACAACGATGGAAAATTCTCTAACCATTCGCAATGGTCATTTATCACTGGGTATGACCATCAACATAAAAAAGTTGAATCCATCATCAGGAAGCACTGGAAGTTACTCTGTATGGACGACACATTGAAAAACATTATCCCAAAAAAACCTACATTCATTTACCGCAAAGCAACCAATCTCAAGGACAAACTAGTCCACAGCGCTTTACCCCAGAACCACATCAACCCTATCAGGACCAGTGGTTTCCACAGATGCGGACTTTGCCTTCCGTGTCGACAAGTAAAGACTGATACATCAAAATACACAGAAATCACTGTCAACAACATCAGCTTCAAAATCAAGGACTTCATTACTTGTCACACTAGCAATGTCGTGTACTTAATCGAATGCTCTTGTGGGAAGGTATATATTGGACGAACATCTAGAGCATTAAAAACTCGCCTTGCCGAACATCTACGTAACATAAAAAAAGGTCTTCTCACCCATAACTTATCAGAACACTTCAAACTTGAACACAATTGCTCATACACATCTATAAAAAAATTTGTGGGTTTACAACACATAAAATCCACCTGGCGTGACAGGAATACAGAAAAAAATTTGGCAAAAGCAGAAATGAGATTGATATTCAGACTACAGTCTATGTGCCCCCAAGGTTTGAATAAAGACTTTGAACTCAAATGGTTCTTACAATAGTCATCATACCCCCTTATTTTGAATTTCACATTCTTTATTACACACCATGTTCCACACAAGATTTCTAACCCATTACACTGTTCCTCTTTTCTTTTATCACGAGGACCAATGGAGCAATAAAGACGACAATCAAGAATTTTTTCTCAAGACCTTTATTCAAGACTTCATATAAGTTTTATACCTGGACATCTGTTGTTTTAGTACAAAATATGAACTTTACTATTCATTATTATGCACACATACCCCAAGTGTCACTGTTCTCCCGTTTTAGGGATTAATATTCACCTTAATCCCACTATTTTCACCATCCATTCAACCTGGGCATCATTTTAGCTGCTTCACAGCACTTCCCATGGTTGACACGCAAACAAACGTGTCACTTCCGGTCGGTGGAACGCAAAGCAACCCGTCACTTCCGGTCGGTGGAACGCAAAGCCACCCGTCACTTCCGGTTTTTGCGGCGACGTGTTTCCCCTTCATGTCCCACACTGTAGGAGTAGATACCCTACTATATCATTGTTATTCTGGTCTGCATCGAGCCAAAACCTGTTATAAATTACTAACACATAAACCACCTGCTCCCACGCAGCCGCCCCACTTCCGGTTTGAAACTTCCGGTCCGGGTCACTTCCGTTTTTTCCGTTTTTCATTTTTGCTGATTTTCACTAATCCAGCACTCATTATGCTACTTGGATACAAAAAATCAATTCTAGTAACCATACATATCCATTTAAAACAATTAAAACTAAAAACATACTGAAATGAACACCTGCCAATTAATTGACCCACGACCTGGAAGCACTTCGCCACCATCTTTAAAAGCCATCTCTGGAGACAAACATCACCATCAAGCCCTGAGGAAGAGATTGGACAATCTCGAAACGCGTTGGCTATTTGGACACATCGGAAGCTCTACACTCTTCATCCGCGGGACGTCTGCCTTTGTGACTTAGCTTTGGAGCCAGAGCAGGGTGAAGTCTAGACCACTCTGCTTTTCATCAAGACCTGCGGCTCCTTAGCTACCACTCCGGTATGCTTTCCTTTTTGTTTGATTAGTTACCTGAGCCATTTCTGCACACTCAACCACATCCATCGAGGGACTTATGACTTGTCAGTAAGCTTTGGAGCCTAAGCAGGGTGTATCATTTTTTCACCCTACTTCTTCCAACACCTACGGCTCCAAGCTTACCATTTTGGTATGCTTTTATTTGTATATATGTGATATATGTCATTAAATATGTTTTATTGAAACCACCAGTATTCAGATCTTCACAACACCACTGAACCTAACATCCTATCATTAGAGTGACCATTGCTTTGGTCATAAACACAACACCACTAAGAGAGGGCGCCACGGCCACACCATCCTACACTTTGCCATTTCTGACTTTTTTGGGGAAAGAGGAATTCCCTGAGGTGTATCCTAGGCTGCCCATTCCATCTCTTGCGCCCAATAAGTTTTCTCGCAACCCCGTTTCTACACATTGGTTTTCCCCAACCTTATGAAGTTATAATCCGTGACTGATATTGCTGGATTTCATTGCATGTAATTAACTCTGGATGTGGCATAACCAGTGTTAGATTTAAGTTGCAGTGAAACTTGTATGCACTGATGCAACTCCTCTATACAGTGTCGGACTGGGGCATGTAGGGCCCACCGGGGAATGCAGTGGTAGGGGCCTGTGTTATGGGTGTGGCCTGTCTGCAAAGGGGGTGTGGCCTGCCACTTCATTGGTTGACCAACCAGAGTGGTCAACCAATGTCTGGGCCCCTTCATAAATATATACAGTAAATTCAGCTGCTGCATGCATGATAATGTACCAGATTAATAAAAGATTCACAACAGCAATGCACTGTAGAAAATACACCATAATCCAGTATAAGGTAACTTATGTATAATTTCAGTGCACAGTTTGGAACCTGATCCTTAGAGCAGGAGATAGGCCCCCAGGCAGTAGGGCCCACCGGTGGTTTCCCCTGTACCCCTGTGGGCCAGTCCAAGCCTGCCTCTATATAGCTGATAGTGAGGTCTATTCATGAAGCAGTGAAAAGAATTGAGAAGTGAGCCAGTGGAGAAGTTACCCATGGTAACCAGTTTGCTTTAAAATAACATTTATGAAGTGCATTCTATAAAATTTTACATAGCAGCTGATTGGTTGCCATGGAAAACTTCTCCGCTCTTTTCACTGCTTCATGAATAGACCTAAGCGTCTTATTACATTAAGAAGTAAGTGCCAGATGCAATCTATTCACTTCCACTTATAGCTGCTTTCATAAAATAAACCACTGTTTAAATTAGTAATTTTTCGTGGCTAGAACTTGCGGAGGAGTTACAGCAAAAATGCTGTTGTGTAGCAATAATTTTAGGGGTGCATCGAAACCTACGACTGTGATCCTATATCCAGCTGCAGCTCCGGTGTCTTATGTGTTGCGGCTATACTCCATGACCATAGGTAAACTCAGAACTGATCTGCAATGGATGTTGCATCTTTGTACAGAGCAGGTGGGATTTGAACAGCTGCCTGCAAATCCAGATCAATGAATTAGGCCCTGAATTGGACTTTGCTTGTTTTTTGTCTGAATCCTGCCTGTTCCTTTGCTGTTGTACTTACCTAATTGCCAAGTTCCAGACCTATGGATTGGACTTTGAGAGAATGTGACAAAGTATGAGGCAAGATAAATTAACATTTTTAAAGTTGTAGTTTGTTGTCACGTGTAGCTTGTTATTTACCAGTGAGCACGTCCTGATACTTCCGTCTCTGCTGATCCCTGCCATCCTCATCTCTTCCCAAACTGCACATGACTTTTCCATCTTCTTTGGACATACAATCAATATGAATTATGAGATCGCTCCCACTTCCCACACACTCATTCATTTCTCTTCTGTCACTGAAGCCTCTGAACAAATTCAGCCCCAGGACCATAAGGTCCTTAATCCGGCCCTGGCTGTTTGTCTTTGAAGGCAGCTGATTTCAGTGACACACCTGCTTCGGCTTGGCCACCCCAGGCCTCCTCTGTTACCTCCCCCACCCTCATTACCTCCCAGAAGAACTCACAAAATATCTCAGACAATGCGGCCTATTCTGTGCTGCGTCTGAGTCGCACAGTGCCTACATCCCGATGGTCACGGGATCCTCGAGGCACTTGCAGTGGTGCCACAGGTTGGTGGTCCAGGACCAAATAAAACTAGTTATGGTCAATGTTATAGGAAAAAAAGTTCTGGTGGCTGCCAATCATAATATGCGGAACAAACCGAAGCGTAGCCCTGTCCATACTGCATAACTGACCCTAAGAATGATAGGTAAGCACAATTTACTTAATCATGTTTTTGCGGAAATTCAAAATAAGAAACTTTTGAACTATGGGTGCTGTGAAAAAAAATACTAACACTCTAGAGCAGGGGTTTTCAAACTCTGTCCTCAGGACCCCACACAGTACATGTTTTGCAGGTAACCCAGCAGGTGCACAGGTGTATTAATTAGTCACTGACACATTTTAAAAGGTCCACAGGTGGAGCTAATTATTTCACTTGCAATTCTGTGAGGAGACCTGCAAAACATGCACTGTGTGGGGTCCTGAGGACCGAGTTTGGGAACCTGTGCTCTAGAGCACCGTGAGTCAAGAAAGTTTGGAAACCACCGGCCTTGGTGTTTTAATTTCTAGGGGCAAAAGCTCAGATAATTTGTATTGTAAATAATCCTCTACAGTATATACTTTTAAGGCACTATTTATTTATTAATAGTTTATATAGTGCACACACATTTCGTTGATCTTTACAGAGATTATTTGGTCAATCACGTCAGTCTGTGCCCCAGTGGAACAAGCTACAATCCAGAGGCGGAACTAGCGGTGGTGCAGCCGGTAATCTGTATAGGGGCTCGCAGCCGGCTGGGCCGTGACAATTATTGCCTGGGGTGACGGAGAGAAGAGAGGGAGCCGCGGTGGTGTTGCTATCTGTTTAATGAAGGGTGATGAGCTCATTGATCACCCTCCCAGTCATCTGCACTGCTGCAGCCCTCTCTCTGCTGAGCCAGGCCGCACACTGTGAATGCTGACTGCTGAGACTCAGTGTCAGGTGACACTCCTCCCTCTTCTGTGTGTTATGTGCACAGTGTGGAGGCCGCTGCACAGAGAAGCGTCTACCACTTGAGTCAATACAGTAGATAGTGCAAAACTAAAAATATAAATGGAAATCCCGAGCACATGTATTTGGGTGTATATACTGTATATAGTACATCAGTGACGTGCAGTGAGGTAAGGCAGAGCCTTTCCTGTCATACTCCAGTATACACCAGTGTTTTACTATATAAAGTATATGAAAAATACAAAGAATATATTATATATAAATATCTTCTTTGCAGAGGCGTATCTAGCACGGGGCGAGCAGGGCACGTGCCCTGGGCGCCATGGCAGCCCCAACAGAGGGGGGCGCCACCGGCACGGCCCACTTGCCCCATGCGTCAGGGATTCCGCCGGCGCTACCCGCGGCGGTTTCCCTGTCTCCCCGGCTGCTGTGCCTGTCACAATAGACAGGCAGCGGCAGCCAGGAGCCTCCCCCTACTCCCCCCTGCAAAGTGTACGCGATCGCGATCGCGACCGCGGAGGTGCGCGCATGCGCGTGCGCGACCTCGGGGTGCGCGCGTCCCCTGAACAGCAGTGAGTGCAGCCTTGCAGGTGAGCGGGGTAATCTTCTTTATACTTCCCTGTCGGGACAGGGGGTGCGGGACATTTTGTGTGTGTGTGTTAAGTGTGTGTGTGGGACAGTGTTCTTGTGGGACAGTGTGTGTGTGTTAATTGTGTGTGTGTCGGACAGTGTGCGTGTGTGTTGTGTGTGGGACAGTTTGAGTGTGTAAATTGTGTGTGTGTGGGACAGTGTGAGTGTGTATTAATTGTGTGTGTGTGGGACAGTGTGCGTGTGTTAATTGTGTGTGTGTGGGACAGTGTGCGTGTGTTAATTGTGTGTGTGTGGGAGTGTGTGTGTGTTAATTGTGTGTGTGTGTGTGGGACAGTGTGAGTGTGTTAATTGTGTGTGGGACAGTTTTGCGTGTTTGTTAATTGTGTGTGTGTGTGTGTGTGTGTGTGTGGGACAGTGTGAGTGTGTTAATTGTGTGTGTGGGACAGTTTTGAGTGCGTGTTAATTGTGCGTGTGTGTTAATTGCGTGTGTGGGACAGTTTGAGTGTGTGTTAATTGTGTGTGTGTGGGACAGTTTGAGTGTGTGTTAATTGTGTGTGCGTGTGTCTTAATTGTGTGTGTGTGGGACAGTGTGCATGTGTGTTAATTGTGTGTGTGTGGGACAGTGTGCGTGTGTTAATTGTGTGCGTGTGCGTGTGTGTGTGTGTGTGTGTGTGTGTGTGTGTGGGACAGTGTGAGTGTGTTAATTGTGTGTGTGTGTGGGGGACAGTGCGTGTTTGTTAATTGTGTGTGTGGGACAGTGTGCGTGTGTGTTATTTGTGTGTGTGGGACAGTGTGCGTGCATGTGTGTTAATTGTGTGTGTGTGTGTGTGTGTGTGTGGGACAGTGTGCGTGTGTTAATTGTGTGTGTGTTAATTGTCCCGGCGGTTATTGGCGTCTGTAGTGTGCGCCCCGTCCTCCTCCGCTG
>NC_086444.1:662019852-662084852 GCF_028390025.1 Pseudophryne corroboree
GCACAATTTAGGCACAGTATACAATATATATGCAGCTATAAGGGAAAACACTTTTATAAGGTGATATCCCTGTGATATATAGCGCTCTGGTGTGTGCTGGCATACTCTCCCTCTGTCTCCCCAAAGGGCTTTGTGGGGTCCTGTCCTCTGTCAGAGCATTCCCTGTGTGTGTGCTGTGTGTCGGTACTGCTGTGTCGACATGTATGATGAGGATAATGATGTGGAGGTGGAGCAAATGCCTGTGAATGTGATGTCACCGCCTGCGGGGTCGACACCTGTGTGGATGGACTTATGGAAGGAATTACGTGACAGTGTCAGCTCCTTACATAAAAGGTTTGACGACATAGGACAGCTGGCTTCTCAGCTTGTGCCTGTCCAAGCGTCTCAAATGTCATCAGGGGCTGTAAAACGCCCGCTACCTCAGATGACAGATACAGATGTCGACACGGATACCGACTCCAGTGTCGACGACGATGAGACTAGTGTACCCTCCAATAGGTCCATCCGTTACATGATTGAGGCAATGAAAAATGTATTACACATTTCTGATAATACCCCAGGTACCACAAAAAAGGGTATTATGTTTGGTGAGAAAAAACTACCAGTAGTTTTTCCTGCATCTGAGGAATTAAATGAGGTGTGTGAGGAAGCGTGGTCTTCCCCAGATAAGAAATTAATAGTTTCTAAACGGTTATTGGCAGCGTACCCTTTCCCGCCAGAGGATAGGTCACATTGGGAAACACCCCCTAGGGTAGATAAAGCGCTGACACGCTTATCAAAAAAGGTGGCACTACCGTCTCCGGATACGGCCGCCCTAAAGGAACCTGCTGATAGAAAGCAGGAACATACCCTTAAAGCTATATACACACACACCGGCATTATATTGAGACCCGCTATTGCATCGGCTTGGATGTGCAGTGCTGCAGCTGCGTGGTCAGATTCCCTGTCGGATAACATTGATACCATGGATAGGGACAATATTTTGCTGACTATATAGAGCATATAAAATACATGCGTGATGCACAGAGGGATATTTGCCGGCTGGCATCAAAAATAAGCGCTATGTCCATTGCCGCCAGAAGTGGGTTATGGACTCGGCAATAGTCAGGCGATGCCGACTCGAAGCGGCACATGGAAGTTTTGCCCTATAAAGGGATGGAACTTTTTGGGGATGGTCTGTCAGACCTCGTTTCCACAGCTACTGCTGGGAAATCGACCTTTTTGCCACAGGCTACCCCACAGCAAAAGAAAGCACCGTATTATCAGGTACAGTCCTTTCGGCCCCAGAAAAATAAGAGGGCTAGAGGCTCATCCTTTCTGCCGAGGGGCAGAGGTAGGGGGAAAAAGCTGCAGCACACAGCTAGTTCCCAAGAGCAGAAGTCCTCCCCTGCGTCCGGTAAGTCCACAGCATGACGCTGGGGCTGCTCAGGCGGACCCGGGTACGGTGGGGGCCCGTCTCAGGAATTTCAGCACACAGTGGGCTCTCTCACAGGTGGATCCCTGGGTCCTTCAAGTAGTGTCTCAGGGGTACAGGCTGGATTTCGAGACGTCTCCCCCCTGCCGTTGCCTAAAATCTGCCTTACCGGCAACTCGCTCTGCCAGGGAGGCAGTGTTGGTGGCTATTCAAAAACTATATTCACAGCAAGTGATTGTCAAGGTACACCTCCTTCAACAGGGAAAGGGTTACTATTCCACAATGTTTGTGGTACCGAAACCGGACGGTTCGGTGAGACCCATCTTAAATTTAAAAGCCTTGAACACTTATATCAAAAGGTTCAAGTTCAAGATGGAATCGCTCAGGGCGGTTATTGCGAGCCTGGACGAGGGGGATTACATGGTCTCCCTGGACATCAAGGATGCGTACCTGCATGTCCCTATTTACCCTCCGCACCAGGAGTACCTCAGATTTGTGGTACAGGACTGTCACTATCAGTTCCAGACGCTGCCGTTTGGGTTATCCACGGCACCGAGGGTCTTTACCAAGGTAATGGCCGAAATGATGATACTCCTTCGCAAGAAGGGAGTTTTAATTATCCCATACTTGGGCGATCTCCTGATAAAGGCGAGGTCCAGACAACAGTTGGTAGTGGGGGTAGCACTTTCTCGGGAAGTGCTACAACAGCACGGCTGGATTCTCAATATTCCAAAGTCACAGCTGGTCCCGACGACACGTCTTCTGTTCCTGGGAATGATTCTGGACACAGACCAGAAAAGAGTGTTTCTTCCAGTGGAAAAAGCCGAGGAGTTGTCATCTCTAGTCAGAGACATCCTAAAACCAAGACAGGTGTCGGTACATCAATGCACACGAGTCCTGGGAAAAATGGTAGCTTCGTACGAAGCAATCCCATTCGGAAGGTTCCACGCAAGGACGTTCCAGTGGTCCTGTTGGACAAATGGTCCGGGTCCCATCTCCAGATGCAACAGCGGATAACCCTGTCGGCAAGGACCAGGGTGTCGCTGCTGTGGTGGCTGCAGAGGGCTCATCTACTAGAGGGCCGCAGATTCGGAATACAGGACTGGGTCCTGGTGACCACGGATGCCAGCCTTCGGGGCTGGGGTGCAGTCACACACGGAAGAAATTTCCAAGGACTGTGGTCAAATCGGGAGATTTCGCTTCACATAAATATTCTGGAGCTAAGGGCCATTTACAATGCCCTAAGCCAAGCAAGGCCCCTGCTTCAGAACCAGCCGGTACTGATCCAATCAGACAACATCACGGCGGTCGCCCATGTAAACAGACAGGGCGGCACAAGAAGCAGGATGGCGATGGCAGAAGCCACAAGGATTCTCCGATGGGCAGAGAATCATGTGTTGGCACTGACAGCAGTGTTCATTCCGGGAGTGGACAACTGGGAAGCAGACTTCCTCAGCAGGCACGACCTCCACCCGGGAGAATGGGGACTTCATCCAGAAGTCTTCCAAATGATTGTACACCGTTGGGAAAGACCACAGGTGGACATGATGGCGTCCCGCCTCAACAAAAAGTTGAAAAGATATTGCGCCAGGTCAAGGGACCCTCAGGCGATCGCTGTGGACGCTCTAGTGACACCGTGGGTGTACCAGTCGGTTTATGTGTTTCCTCCTCTGTCTCTCATTCCCAAGGTACTGAGAATAATAAGAAAGCGAGGAGTGAAAACTATACTCGTGGTTCCGGATTGGCCAAGAAGATCTTGGTACCCGGAACTTCAAGAGATGCTTGCAGAGGACCCTTGGCCTCTGCCGCTCAGACAAGACCTGCTGCAGCAGGGACCCTGTCTGTTCCAAGACTTACCGCGGCTACGTTTGATGGCATGGCGGTTGAACACCGGATCCTAAAGGAAAAGGGCATTCCGGAGGAAGTCATCCCTACCGTGATCAAAGCCAGGAAGGATGTCACCGCAAAACATTATCACCGCATTTGGCGAAAATATGTTGCGTGGTGTGAGGCCAAGAAGGCCCCGACGGAGGAATTTCAGCTGGGTCGATTCCTGCATTTCCTGCAAGCAGGGGTGACGTTGGGCCTCAAATTGGGGTCCATTAAGGTCCAGATTTCGGCTCTGTCAATTTTCTTCCAAAAAGAACTGGCTTCACTGCCTGAAGTTCAGACGTTTGTCAAAGGAGTTCTGCATATTCAGCCTCCTTTTGTGGCCCCAGTGGCACCTTGGGATCTCAATGTGGTTTTGGAATTCCTGAAATCACATTGGTTCGAGCCACTTAAGACTGTGGATTTGAAATATCTCACGTGGAAAGTGGTCATGTTGTTGGCCCTGGCTTCGGCCAGGCGAGTATCAGAATTGGCGGCTTTGTCTTGTAAAAGTCCTTATCTGATTTTCCATATGGATAGGGCAGAGTTGAGGACTCGTCCTCAGTTTCTCCCGAAGGTGGTCTCAGCTTTTCACTTGAACCAACCTATTGTGGTGCCTGCGGCTACTAGGGACTTGGAGGATTCCAAGTTACTGGACGTAGTCAGGGCCCTGAAAATGTATGTTTCCAGGACGGCTGGAGTCAGGAAGACTGACTCGCTATTTATCCTGTATGCACCCAACAAGCTGGGGGCTCCTGCTTCTAAGCAGTCTATCGCGCGCTGGATTTGTAGCACTATTCAGCTGGCGCATTCTGCGGTGGGATTACCGCAGCCTAAATCAGTGAAAGCCCATTCCACAAGGAAGGTGGGCTCATCTTGGGCGGCTGCCCGAGGGGTCTCGGCTTTACAACTTTGCCGAGCTGCTACTTGGTCAGGGGCAAACACGTTTGCAAAATTCTACAAATTTGATACCCTGGCTGAGGAGGACCTGGAGTTTTCTCATTCGGTGCTGCAGAGTCATCCGCACTCTCCCGCCCGTTTGGGAGCTTTGGTATAATCCCCATGGTCCTTACGGAGTCCCCAGCATCCACTAGGACGTCAGAGAAAATAAGAATTTACTCACCGGTAATTCTATTTCTCGTAGTCCGTAGTGGATGCTGGGCGCCCATCCCAAGTGCGGATTGTCTGCAATACTTGTAAATAGTTATTGTTACTATAATCGGGTTGTTATTGCGAGCCATCTGTTCAGAGGCTCCATTGTTATCATACTGTTAACCGGGGTTCCTATCACGAGTTATTTGGTGTGGCTGGTATGAGTCTTACCCGGGATTCAAAAATCCTTCCTTATTGTGTCAGCTCTTCCGGGCACAGTTCCTAACTGAGGCTTGGAGGAGGGTCATAGGGGGAGGAGCCAGTGCACACCAGATAGTCCTGAATCTTTCTTTAGAGTGCCCAGTCTCCTGCGGAGCCCGTCTATTCCCCATGGTCCTTACGGAGTCCCCAGCATCCACTACGGACTACGAGAAATAGAATTACCGGTGAGTAAATTCTTATTTTTTTGTATCATGGAATTACTCTGTTGTATAGGGAAACCAATCCCGTGCAGTTTTTTCAATCCCGGGATACCAGGGATTTGCTTGTTGTGTTTAAATTTCCATTTTTCAGTGCCCCTCCGTTGGTGAGCAGTATATATATGTGTGTGTATATATATATATATATATATATATATATATCAGCTCCGCCAGTTATCCGCTGCCTCCTCACCCACATCATCTGTCCCAGCACGGTTACCTACTCCTCCCAATCGCGGCACTTCTCACCCAACACAGGGCCTTACCTCTTCCTGCCAGACTGATTCACCTTCTCCCTCCGCCGAGAAGTGGCCACATGTCCCTGATGCCTCCGCTCTGAGCACTGCGGATCAGTCTGGTGGTTCCTGCACCCAGATAGGTTCAGGTATGGTTACAGGTAATTTTTTAGTGTGTTGGGGGGTTACCAGGGAGTGAAAAATGCTGTTTGTCTGTGACCCCTCCACCCTTTCTCGCACTTGATATATAATTATCTCCAGGAATGATAGACCAACTGCCACTGTTTGTCTTCCCCTGTAAAGCTGACTGTACACAGCGCTGACACTTTAGACACTTGAGTATTCTATGTCTTCATATAGACTGCGTTAGTTAAGAGAGTGCACCTATTACAGAATATATTGTACAAGTATTCTGATATATACCTCCGGTCTAGGACTGCGCTGTGTTTATTTAATAAATATATATATATAAAATTAATTTAATTATATACTGGTCCAGTGCAGTTTTACTGTGCTTATATTAATCTCTGCATTGCCTCTGACTGTGCCGGTATCTGCTGTATAGTTTCACTCCTCTCGTGTATACCATTCACTATATTCTGTACCCGAAGGGGCTAGGTGCGTCAGGGTCCTATAATATAGTGCACACAGTACTTATCGCTATACGGATATTCTACTGCGTTAGTCATGTACAACCGAGATTTAGTTCACAGGTTTCTGTACTTTTTAGCAGGTTGTGTACTTTTTCCGCAGGGACGCCCGGTGTTAATTAGCCCAGGAGAGGTAACTATACAATTTTCCTGAATTAAGTCACCTGTTGCCGGGACTTTTACCAATCTTTAAGTGCATGTTGCCTCTGTACTTTTAGATAGCTTGCAGTTTCACTATTTATGTGAATGATACAATCTTAGTGAGCAGCCATATGAATGTTACATGGATGTTACATTTTTTTTAACATTATTGCCATCCACAAACTCACCTTGTGGATATTGCTATTTGTTGCTTGACATATATGGTCCTTTCAGAGTATATATAAACGCATAACCTTGCTATATATTGTGTTTAATTTTTATTGGTGTATTAACATTTTAATAAAAATTCCTTTATGTATTATTGTGTTTGTCAGCTCTCCTATAACACTGTAATTTAACAACATCATAAGCGCAGCCAATTTTTTCTTCTTCCTTGTGTACTTTGTCTGGCTTAATCGCACTATTACCCTGATTGTTCGCGTTAATACAATGTCTAGCAAAAAGGGCAGTAAAACTCTGGAAGCTCCTGTACTTTGCAAGGCATGCTCCAGAGATTTACCTGAGTGGGAAGTATTGTATCATGGTCTGTGTACTAAATGTCATACACCTCCCAGTCAGCCTGCAGCTCCTGTGTCTACAATGGAGCCTCCCATGGCTATGTTCACTATCCTCCTGGGGACTCTGGTGGACCATTTAGCCCACCCTATGGGACCTCCGGTGCCACTGCCACCACCAATTGTCCCTATGGTAAAGCCCCACTGGGTGCAAAATTTGTCTAGCCAGCTGCAGCAGTTAAATCAGTTTTTGGTCCAATAGAAAGCTACGCCAGGTCACTCCCGTGTCCCTGGGTCCTCTAAGCTGGCATTCGGTCCTGTCAGTCACTGAATCCTGTGTTACTGACGAGGATTCTCCATCACAAGTTGATGTCCCTGCCCTAGTGGCTGCTATTAAGCAGATCCTACAAATCTCTGAAGATGAGGATTCCACTACAGTGACCAAGAAAACTGATATGTTTAAACAGCAGAAAGTGGTTAAAAATAAGATTTTACACTTACCGGTAAATCTATTTCTTGTAGTCCGTAGAGGATGCTGGGACTCCGTAAGGACCATTGGGAATAGACGGGCTCCGCAGGAGACATGGGCACTCTTTAAAGAAAGATTAGGTACTATATCTGGTGTGCACTGGCTCCTCCCTCTATGCCCCTCCTCCAGACCTCAGAATCTGTGCCCGGCCAGAGCTGGATGCACTTAGTGGGCTCTCCTGAGCCTTTGGACTCTGGGTGTGCACTGGCTCCTCCCCCTATGCCCCTCCTCCAGACCTCAGTTAGAGAAACTGTGCCCAGAGGAGACGGACAGTACGAGGAAAGAATTTTTGGTAATCCCAGGGCAAGATTCATACCAATCACACCGTATAACTTGTGATAACTACCCAGTTAATAGTATGAACAAACAACATAGTCTCGGTCTAAACCGATTAAATTATAACATAACCCTTATGTAAGCAATAACTATATACAAGTCTTGCAGAAGAAGTCCGCACTTGGGACGGGCGCCCAGCATCCTCTACGGACTACGAGAAATAGATTTACCGGTAAGTGTAAAATCTTATTTTCCCTAACGTCCTAGAGGATGCTGGGACTCCGTAAGGACCATGGGGATTATACCAAAGCTCCCAAACGGGCGGGAGAGTGCGGATGACTCTGCAGCACCGATTGAGCAAACAGGAGGTCCTCCTCAGCCAGGGTATCAAATTTATAGAACTTTGCAAAGGTGTTTGACCCCGACCAAGTAGCTGCTCGGCACAACTGTAATGCCGAGACCCCTCGAGCAGCCGCCCAAGAAGAGCCCACCTTCCTAGTGGAATGGGCCTTAACCGATTTAGGTAATGGCAATCCTGCCGTAGAATGCGCCTGCTGAATCGTGTTACAGATCCAGCGAGCAATAGTCTGCTTTGAAGCAGGCGCGCCAACTTTGTTGGCTGCATACAGAACAAACAGCGATTCAGTCTTCCTGACCCTCGCTGTTCTGGCCACATAAATCTTCAAAGCCCTGACCACATTAAGGGACTCGGAATCCTCCAAGTCACGCGTAGCCACAGGCACGACAATAGGTTGATTCATATGAAAAGAAGAGACCACTTTAGGCAGAAATTGAGGACGAGTCCTCAATTCTGCCCTATCCACGTGGAAAACCAGATAGGGGCTTTTATGTGACAAAGCCGCTAATTCCGAAACACGCCTCGCAGAAGCCAAGGCCAACAACATGACCACTTTCCAAGTGAGATATTTCAACTCCACTGTTTTGAGTGGTTCAAACCAAGGTGACTTGAGGAAACTTAATACCACATTAAGATCCCACGGCGCCACCGGAGGTACAAAAGGAGGCTGAATATGCAGCACCCCCTTCACGAATGTCTGTACTTCAGGAAGAGAAGCCAATTCTTTTTGAAAGAAAATGGATAAGGCCGAAATTTGGACCTTTATGGACCCTAATTTTAGGTCCAAATTCACTCCTGTTTGCAGGAAGTGAAGCAGACGACCCAAATGGAACTCCTCCGTAGGAGCAGTCCTGGCCTCACACCAAGAAACATATTTTCGCCATATACGGTGATAATGTTTCAATGTCACGTCCTTCCTAGCCTTGATCAGGGTAGGAATGACCTCCTCCGGAATACCTTTTTTCGCTAGGATCCGGCGTTCAACCGCCATGCCGTCAAACGCAGCCGCGGCAAGTCTTGGAACAGACAGGGCCCCTGCTGCAGCAGGTCCTGTCTTAGAGGAAGAGGCCACGGATCTTCTGTGAGCAACTCTTGCAGATCCGGATACCAAGTCCTTCGTGGCCAATCTGGAACAATGAGGATTGTTCTGACTCTTCTCAGTCTTATTATTCTCAACACCTTGGGTATGAGAGGTAGAGGAGGGAACACACAGACCGATCTGGACACCCAAGGTGTCACTAGAGCGTCCACCGATACCGCCTGAGGGTCTCTTGACGTGGTGCAATACCGGTTTAGCTTTTTGTTGAGACGGGACGCCATCATGTCCATCTGAGGCAGTCCCCACCGACCCACGATCTGTGCGAAGACTTCTTGATGAAGTCCCCACTCTCCCGGATGCAGGTCGTGTCTGCTGAGGAAGTCCGCTTCCCAGTTGTCCACCCCCGGGATGAATACTGCTGATAGGGCGCTTACATGGCCTTCCGCCCAGCGAAGAATCCTGGTCGCTTCTGCCATGGCCACTCTGCTCCTTGTGCCGCCTTGGCGGTTTACATGAGCCACTGCTGTGACATTGTCTGACTGAATCAGAACCGGTTTGTCCCGAAGCAATGCCTCCGCTTGGCGTAGGGCGTTGTATATGGCCCTCAACTCCAGGACGTTGATGTGGAGACCAGTCTCTAGATTTGACCAGAGACCTTGGAAATTTCTTCCCAGTGTGATCGCTCCCCAATCTCGGAGGCTTGCGTCCGTGGTCACCAGGATCCAGTCCTGAATTCCGAATCTGCGTCCTTCTAGGAGGTGAGCACTGTGCAGCCACCACCGGAGAGATACCCTGGCTCTGGGAGACAGGGTGATCCTCTGATGCATTTGTAAATGGGACCCGGACCATTTGTCCAGTAGATCCCATTGAAAGGTCCTCGCATGGAACCTTCCGAAGGGGATGGCCTCGTACGATGCCACCATCTTCCCCAGGACACGTGTGCAGTGATGCACTGAAACCTTTTTTAGCTTTAATAGGTTCCTGACCAGGGCTATGAGCTCCTGAGCCTTTCCCATCGGAAGAAAACCCTTTTTCTGGTCTGTGTCTAGAATCAGGCCCAAAAAGGTCAGACGCGTTGTAGGGACTAGCTGGGACTTCGGTATATTGAGAATCCAGCCGTGCCTCTGCAACATATTCACCGACAGCGACACGCTGTCCAGCAACTTCTCCCGAGATCTCGCCTTTATGAGGAGATCGTCCAAGTATGGGATAACTGTGACACCCTGCTTGCGCAGGAGCACCATCCTTTCCGCCATAACCTTGGTGAAAATTCTCGGGGCTGTGGAAAGCCCAAACGGCAACGTCTGAAATTGGTAATGACAGTCCTGTACTGCAAATCTCAGGAACGCCTGGTGAGGAGGGAAAATCGGAACATGAAGGTATGCATCCTTTATGTCCAGGGACACCATCCAATCCCCCCCCCCCCCCCAGGCTGGCGATGACCGCTCTGAGCGATTCCATCTTGAACTTGAACTTTTTCAAGTACAAGTTCAGGGATTTTAGATTCAAAATGGGCCTGACCGAACCGTCCGGTTTCGGGACCACAAACAGGGTTGAGTAATACCCTTTTCCTTGCTGGAGAAGAGGAACTTTGACTATCACCTGTTGAAGATACAATTTTTGAATTGCAGTCAACACTAACTCCCTCTCTGACGGGGAAGCTGGCAGAGCCGATTTGAAAAACCGGCGAGGAGGCACGTCTTCGAATTCCAGCCTGTATCCCTGAGAAACAATCTCTATAGCCCAGGGATCCACCTGTCAGTGAACCCAGACCTGGCTGAAAAATCGAAGACGTGCTCCCCACTTGAGCTGACTCCCCCCCGGGAAGCCCCAGCGTCATGCGGTGGACTTTGCAGATGTAGGGGATGACTTCTGCTCCTGGGAACTAGCTGCATGCAGCTTTTTTCCCTTGCCTTTTCCTCTGGCAAGGAAGGACGATCCCCGTACCTTCTTGCTTTTATTGGAACGAAAGGACTGCATTTGATAATGAGGTGCCTTTTTAGTATGCTGCGGGGGGACATAAGGTAAGAAATTCGATTTACCGGCCATAGCAGTAGAGATAAGGTCCGAGAGGCCTTCTCCAAACAACTCCTCCCTCTTGTAAGGCAACGACTCCATATGCCGCTTTGAGTCGGCATCCCCCGTCCACTGTCGGGTCCACAGGAGTCGCCTAGCAGAAATAGACATAGCATTTATTCTGGAGCTTAGTAAACAAATGTCTCTTTGAGCATCCCTCATATATAAAGCAGCATCTTTGATATGCTCTAGGGTCATTAGAATGGTATCCTTATCTAAGGTGTCAAATTCCGTAGATAAGTAATCTGTCCATGCTGCGACAGCACTACAAACCCAGGCCGATGCCATAGCCGGTCTAACGTTAGTACCGGAATGTGTGTAAATGTGCTTCATGGTAACCTCCTGCTTACGATCAGCAGGATCCTTGAGGGAAGCTGTATCCTGAGAAAGCAGTGCTACCTTCTTGGATAAGCGTGTCAGCGCCTTGTCTACTTTAGGCGAAGATTCCCATCGTATCCTGTCCTTTTGTGGAAAGGGATACGCCATAAGAATCCTTTTGTGAACTTGTAGTCTCCTATCTGGAGATTCCCAAGCCTTTTCGCACAAGTCGCTTAGCTCAAATGAGGACGGAAAAGTGACCTCAGGCTTCTTCCCTTTATACATGTGAACCCTTGTGATATGCAAAACCTCTTTAATGGCAATAATCATGTAACGAATACCTTTTGCCACCTTTGGCTGTAATTTTGCATCCTCATAGTCGACACTAGGGTCAGTATCTGTGTCAGTGATCTGGGATATGGTGCGTTTTTCAGACCCCAAAGGTCCTGGTGCCACGGGGACAGGCATGGTCTGACTACCTGACTGATCCCTAGCTTCAGCCATGTCTAATCTTTTATGCAGTAAATTTACATTTGCATTCAAGACGTTCCACATATCCACCCAGTCCGGTGTCTGCGTTGCTGACGGCGACTTGACAATCATGCACTCCCCCTCCTCCTTAGGTGAGCCTTCCTCGTCAAACATGTCGACACACACGTACCAACACACTACACACACACACACACACACACACACACACACACACACACACACACACACCGGGAATCTCTTTTCTGAAGACAGGTTCCCCCTGAGGCCCCTTGGAGAGACAGAGAGAGAGTATGCCAGCACACACCCTAGCGCTATATAACCCTGAAGAAAAACTTAGAATGTTTACCCAGTAGCGCTGCTTAATGTATAAACGCCAATAATGTGCCCCCCCTCTACTTTAAAACCCCCTTTCACCGTGTGTCCAGCAGGGGAGAGTCCGGGGAGCTTCCTCTCAGCGGTGCTGTGGAGAGAAAATGGCACTGGTGAGTGCTGAGGGAGAAGTCCCGCTCCCTCGGCGGCGGGCTTCTGTCCCGCTCAAACTTACTAAAAAATGGCGGGGGCTCTTTTATATACATGTACAGTGCCCACCTGTACATGTATATAGACTTTTGCCATAGGAGAGGTGTTTTATTGCTGCCCAGGGCGCCCCCCCTGCGCCCTGCACCCTTACAGTGACCGGAGTGTGTGAGGTGTATGGGAGCAATGACGCACAGCTGCGATGCTGTGCGATACCTCAGTGAAGCACCGAAGGCTTCTGCCGCCTTAGACGTCTTCTGTCTTCGTTTCTTCTGGCTCTGTGGGGAGAACGGCGGCGCGGCTCTGGGGTGAACGCCCAGGACGAACCTGTGTTCACCCCCTCTGGAGCTAATGGTGTCCAGTAGCCGAGGAAGCAGAGCCCATCATTTAAGTAGGTCTGCTCCTCTCTCCTCAGTCCCTTGATGCAGGGAGCCTGTTGCCAGCAGTGCTCCCTGAAAAAGAGAAAAAATCCTAACAAAAATGCTTTCTAAGCAGGAAACTTAGGAGAGCTCCCTGCAGTGCACCCATTCTCCTCTGGGCACAGTCTAAAACTGAGGTCTGGATGAGGGGCATAGGGGGAGGAGCCAGTGCACACCCAGAGTCCACAGTCTTTCTTAAAGTGCCCATGTCTCCTGCGGAGCCCGTCTATTCCCCATGGTCCTTACGGAGTCCCAGCATCCTCTAGGACGTTAGAGAAACTGTATTACCTCATTCTGATCATCTTGTGAACATCAGGCGGGAACCCTGGTCTATTCCAGGTAAGAAATTCCCGCTCCCTAAACGTGCTTTGACTCGATATCCTCTCACTGCAGAGTTATGTAATAATTGTCTCACGTCGCCCGTCTCGTGGTGTTGTCTACTCTGCGTGTCACCACTGTCACCTCCCTGAAGGAACCGACCGATAAGTGTGTGGAGGGATACCTGAAATTTATATATTCCCTTACAGGGGCCATTCATAAACCCATGATAACTGCCTCTTGGGCCGCAAAAGGTAATGAGGCGTGGGTTCAGGCGTTAGAGGAAGTGCTGCCTGAGGATATTTCTGACAATACCAGACAATACCTGTCTCACATATGCACCGCAGCCTATTACATTCAGGAGGCGTCATCTGAGGCAGGGGGTACTGGCAGCCAAAGCGTCATCCACGTCTGACCTTGCTTGCCGCATACTGTGGTTAAGGTCGTGGAAAGTGGATTTAGACTCCAAGAAGACCTTGGAGGTACTCCCCTTCACTGGGGACATATTTTATTTGGAGAGGACCTAAATATAATAGTGTCTGAATTAGCAGCTACTAAGACTGCTTTTCTCTTACGTTCTAGGGGATACTGGGAATCCATTTAGTACCATGGTATATAGATGGGTCCACTAGGAGCCATGGGCACTATAGAAGTTTGATTAGGTGTGCTAGCTCCTCCCTCTATGCCCCTCCTACCAAACTCTGTTTAGAAAATGTGCCCAGAGGTCACGTCTCTGGAAGCTCCTGAAGAGTTTTCTGCATTTATTTTCTAAGTTTGTTATTTTCAGACAGGACTGTATGGTGCCAGCCTACCTGCTTCGTGGGCCTTACGGGAAGGGGGGAACAGTCCAACCTCTCTCAGGGTTAATGGTCCCATTCCCCGCTGACAGGATGCTAGCTCCTGAGTGAACTATTCACAAGCCCCACCACGGTGAGCGTACATTCACGCAGCACGCCGCCACCCCTATCAGAGCCAGAAGAATGAAGAGTGGTGAGTACTAAGCCGGCGTCCCGGTTAGCCATTATGGCGCTTGAGGATACGGAGACGTGCAGCTTCTAAATGGGGTGGACTGTGTCTCCTGACTACACTACAGTGTACACCGTATCCAGATTTTATGCACATAGACACACACAGCCAGTATAAAGAACAGCTGGAAGACCGCGCGCCATTGAAGGGGTGGGGCTTCACCATGAGCGGATCCAGCAGTTCACAAGCCCCATTTTCGCTACTGCAGCTGACAGACACTGACTGACAGGGAAGCGCAGCTCCCCCGGAGAGACTCCAGATTACCACAGCGGTACCAGGGGGTCATATCGGGGAAGCGACTTATTACTGTACTAAGTCCCTAATCTAGGTACTTAGTCTGCGACCTGGATAAGCTTGGCATTAGCAATAAGGGTCCCGTGTGCTGGTTCCATAATCTCTCTGTGTCGCCCTGGAAGGGCTCTTTGTGGGTTAATTGTGTATTTAACCTTTTCCTGTGTGTGTGTGTGTGTGCTGTCACTGCTACAGTATGTCAGGCAAAGAGTGTGTTTGTTTCATGTAGGGCACAGTGTTCCTCTTCTCCAGGGGGTTCACTGATGTGTACTCAGTGTAGTATCCCTTCCCAGGCTAGTGGGGCAGAACCAGCGTGGCTTGACTCCATTAGGGGAATGATTTCCACCATTTCTACTAAATTATCTCGGAATGAGAAAGAGACGCAATACTTAAGACAGTCTATGGCTGAGTTTATGAAAAACGACTCAGTACCCAGACCAGCGTCTCAGTCCCCGGCCATTTGGCCGCAAAAACGTTCTTTGGCCCATATCCTGCACTCTGATAATGAGGAGTCAGAAATGGAGGACGGTGAGGTGGGAGAGGGTACTCTGTCACAGGGAATAGAGGCTCTCATAGATGCTATCAGGGAAGCCCTGAATATCCCTGTTGACAGGAAAGTGAGCAATCTTTAATATAAAGAAAAAATCCTCAGCTGTTTTTCCTGTGTCAAAGGAACTCAATACCCTGTTTGAAGAACCGTGGGTTATTCCAGATAAGAAATTTTAAATCCCTAAAAGGTTATCATCTTTTCTCTGGCTGGGTCCACAGGATTTTCCACAGGATAACATTGGGATATGGTTGAGCGACAGCGGAAATGGCACCAACACGGTCACAAGCTTTCTGGCCTCCCAGGATGCATCGGGGCAATCACCATATAGTCCCGTCCACTGACTCAGTCAAATCAGTTTTTTGCTTGGTGCGGCAGGATGCCGCATGGTCACAGGGCTGCTGAGATAAAGCAGCCTGAAGCTTTTATTATTTTATTTTTATAGACTTACTATGTTTTTTTGAGCGACTTTTCTTAACAGCGCCTTAAACGCATACTGGAAAGAATCGTTCCAACAACTCCCCACCGAGTCGCAACAACGCCTACCTTCGCGGTAAAAGTGCTGTCTCGACGGGCGTCTGTGTCGGATGTTCTAGCAGGTCCAGCAGACTTAACCAGGCTGTGGCCGGAGCATGGGGGGACAGTAAGTCTATGGATTTCCTCTTACTAGGGGGGTCCGGACACAGCTACACTGTATTGGTGGAGACTACAAACAGTGTGTTGATGCGCCGAACATCTCGAGTGCGACAGCGCTACGCTCTAAGGATCATAGACGCCAGGACTAGGTAGAGGCCGCGATCCTTAGGGTTTAAGTCAACAGTGGGATTCAGACGCTCTCCTGGCCGCCCCTCCTCCGAGTTCATGACTAGTTTCCGCGCGTCTCCCGTCCATGAACTGAATGACCTCACTTCCGTCTCAGACGCTACCACGAGGGTACTCAGTCGCAGCTTAGACGCTGCGGTTGTGTACACTAGAGATCCCGCCTAGACCGAGTTGCAGGCCTTAGCGTCTGCATACACATGGAAGTCGCTGAGCGTCCGTGTCCGTCAGTGAGCGACTGTGTCCGTTATCAGTTACAGCAGCGGTAGTGTACATCAGTAGCGTCTGAATCCACTCAGCGTCTTACGAGCGCATTTGCTTGGATATGGAAGTGTGGCGAGTCTCCCTGTATCCCGCCCTACGGAGGAAGGGTATACAGTACTAAAAATTCTCTCTACTTGTTAGTATGAATTGTTAATTTTTAGTACATATTGCATATGAGATCTGTATATTACTGTGTTTTCTGCATGTTATGTTAAAAACAGAAGTACAATTTTCCTAATTACTTGTAAGTTGTTTTGGGGGTTGTATTCTCATATGACAATGTCTAATGCTTTAACATGTGACTGACTGCTAGTATGTGTGCTGACTTTTCTTTGTAATGTCAGTCCTGTTCTGACCCTCAATTCAGGTGCACTGTGGTCAGCTTGATCTCACTTCTATATACTCATATATAGGTGATTTTCAGTCACAAATTGTGTAGTCATTAACAGATTATTACCATGTCTGTGAGCTGCAAAAGTGACGAGGAGAATTTATCAAGCACTCCTACATCCCTAACATGCTTATCTTGTAAGACGGGGTTAATTGGTATGGACCAATTGGTCACTTATGAGGGCTTGTGTGCGAACTGTTTTGCTTTTCAGCAAAGTAAAAAACAGGAGTTGGTTCAGCCACCAACAGAGCCACCATGGAATATGTTCGCAAAGACTTTATCTTCAATAGCGGACAGGTTAACTCCGGTAGCACCCCCTCAAGGGTTAGGTTACACTATTAACCCATACATGCAGCTCCCTTCCTAATGCTTGGTTCCAGTAGCCTCTACAAGCAACCAAGGGACAGGTAAGACTAAGACAGATACGTCTATGTGGCAGACTACACAAGATGATACAACAGATGATGATACAGTATATTCAAATACTCCGTATGATGATCAGTCGCAGAGTTTTAGTTCAGAGGATGTAGCTGAACTTATTAATGCTGTGAAGGCTGTTCTCTCTTTAGAAGAGCCAGCCAAGACGGTGTTAAAATCTAAAGCACCTGTGTTTAAACGAACAAAATCAGTTAAAACTGAATTCCCAGCGTCAGATGAGCTGACGGAAATGATGGATGAGTCTTGGGCGAAGCCCAATAAGAAATATAAGATTCCGAAAAGGTGGAATTCTTATTATCCATTTCCAGCTGCGGATTGTTCGAAAAGAGAAGTTCCTCCAAAAGTAGATGCACATGTACTGCGACTTGTGCATAAATCTGCTTTACCACTGTCATCTACCTCACTAAATGATGTCACAGACAGAAGGGTAGATAGCTTCCTGAAAAATGTATTTTCTCTTGTAGGAGCAGTGGTAAGACCTGCTATGGCTTCGGCCTGGGTAGCAAAGGCAATGGGCGAATGGATAGAGGAACTAGAGAATGACATCTCTTCTACTACGAAGCAGGAGTATCATTTAAGCCGTTTAAGACAATCTGCCCAATACTTGGAAGAAGCAGCAATTGATATGGGTACAGTTGCTTCTAAAGTTTCAGCCTTGACAGTAGCCGCTCGCAGAGCTGTTTGGCTACGTACCTGGAAGGCAGATGCGGAATCCAAGAAAGAATTGGAAGCATTGCCAATATATTACCATATATTGTTTGGGAAACCATTATCTGATATCCTAGAAATAAGAGGCTGAATCAAAGAAGGTCAGATTTCCGGCTACTTATAACCCTAAATCTAAGGGGTCAAAGTTTCGCTCATTTCGTTGGCAAAGCGAAAGCTAAAGAGCAGCCTAAGCAACCCCAGTTCAAAACCAGGGGTAGGAAGCAGTGGGCTAGCAAAAAGCCAGCTTCCAAGCCTGAACAGAAACCATTAGCCTGAAGAGACAATTCTCAATCATCAAGGAGGAACTCACAGCAAGAGACTGATGGAGGAAGTAACTCCCATTCTAAGATGGGCAGAACTCCATCTTCCAGCATTGTCAGCAGTGTTTGTCCCAGGTGTACTGAATTGGGAAGCGGATTTTCTCAGTCGACACACCATTCAGGAAACCGAATGGGCATTACACCCAGAAGTGTTTCAGGCAATAGTGAACAGATGGGGTCTACCAGAGAGAGACCTCATGGCGTCTCGTCTAAACAACAAAGTTCCAAGGTACGGATCGAGAACGAAGGATCCCGGAGCAGTCCTTGTAGATGCACTGTCAGTAGAATGGAAATTTCATCTGGCGTATCTGTTCCCTCCAATATCTCTGTTACCCAGAGTAGTGAGAAAAATAAAGCAAGCAAAGGGAGCCATAATTCTAATAGCCCCAGCTTGGCCAAGAAGGCATTGGTACACAGATCTTCTGAGGATGTCCGTGGAAGCACCAATATTGCTCCCTCAACGTCCAGATCTGCTAATGCAGGGTCCTTGTTGTCACAGTCATCTGGATCGCCTGTCTTTGACGGCGTGGCTGTTGAAACCTCTATCCTAGAAGCTAGAGGATTCTCAAAACAAGTAGTCCAAACTATGCTTAGAGCAAGAAAGCCTTCTTCAGCTCGTGTGTATTATAGAATATGGCAAGCCTATATTCATTGGTGTACTGGAAAAATTTTGAATCCAAGATCTTTTAAAGTATCCAGGATTTTGGATTTCCTTCAAGCAGAATTGGATAAAGGTTTGAAAGTGGCTTCCTTGAGAGTTCAAGTATCAGCATTAACTGTATGGTTTCAGCGAAAGATTGCAGGATGTACGTACTTTCTTTCAGGGGGTGGTACATATTCAACCTCCATTTGTTCCTCCTGCAGCTCCTTGGGATTTGAATTTAGTTCTTAAATTCCTCCAGGGTCCTCCGTTTGAACCACTTAAGAGAGCAGATCTTAAATGGTTAACGGCTAAAGCACTTTTTCTACTGGCAATGGCGTCAGCCAGAAGAGTGTCAGATTTGGGAGCGTTATTGTGTAAGTCTCCTTTCCTAAGTTTTTTTCCAGACAGAGCAGTTCTCAGAATGAGATCTGGTTATCTTCCAAAGGTGGTTTCAAAGTTTCACCTGAATGAAGAGATTGTAGTCCCAGCTTTTCAGGTATCGGGACTATCTGCGGGAGAAGCGTCACTGGACGTAGTACGAGCTTTAAGGATATACATAGATCGTACTAGTGCCATCAGGAAAACAGATTCTCTCTTCATCCTCTACGGATTTCATAGAAGAGGATGGCCCGCTTGTAAACAGACGCTGGCGAGATGGATCCGAATGGTAATATCAGAAGCTTATTCTCATGCAGATCTCCCTACTCCGGTTAATGTCTCTGCACACACTACACGTAAGGTAGGTCCTTCCTGGGCAGCACAACAGGGTGCTTCAGCAGAACAGATTTGTAAGGCAGCCACATGGTCTTCCATAAACACATTCATTAGACATTATGCCTTGGATACTTTTGCCTCTCATGACGCAGACTTTGGGCGAAAGGTCCTCCTGTGTAATCAGGAGCATCCCCACCGCTAAAATTGGCTTTGGGAATCCCAATGTAATCCTGTGGACCCAGCCAGAGAAATAGACGTTATGGTAAGAACTTACCGTTGATAACGTGATTTCTCTTATGTCCACAGGGATCCCACCCTGACGCACCTGATTTGAGGATCTTGACAATCACTAAACCTCTTCCTTCTTGTATGGAAGGGTGTGCATGTGTGTTCTTATCGCCTAAACAGGTCTCTACCTGATGCTCCTGCCTAAATCGCTGTGGAAAGAACTGATTTGACTGAGTCAGTGGCGTGACCGTGTTGGTGCCATTTCCGCTGTCGCTCAACCATATCCCAATGTTATCCTGTGGATACCTGTGGACATAAGAGAAATCACGTTATCAACGGTAAGTTCTTTTCATAACATCTATTTCCTTTTCCTCCTGAGTATAGGAAAAGATGGGAAAATCGACCGATAGTGGATGCATCAGTCTCCAGGCTCTCACGGAAAATTGTATTGCCTTTCCCCGGTGCAGCCTCCCTAAAAGATGCGGCTGATCGCAAAATTGTATACAGCTGCTGGGGTGGCCCAGAGACCCACTATATAGCATGTGGGTGGATTATGCGAGCCATTGCTAAATGGTAGGGTAACCTAATTGAGGGGTTAGACACCTTCCCTCAAGAGGAGATTATTTTCCACCTGCAACATATGCAGGACATTGAACTTTATGGTGGAAGCCATAACAAAGATAGTCTTGCTTAATGCACGCACTACAGCTATGGCAGTGTCTGTATGCAGGGGCTTATGGCTACGCCTGTGGACGTGGACTCAAGGAAAGGCGTGGAGGGCCTACCTTTCACAGGTGAGGCCTTATTTGGAGATGAACTAGACAAATGGATCTCCAAAGCTACTGTGGGTAAATTCACATACCTACCTTCTGCAGCTCCCCCAGCTAGGAAGGCCTATTTAGGATCCAATTTACAGTCCTTTCAGACTGCCAAGTTTAGGGGTAAGACCCAAGGTTCTTCTACCGCCGCCAGAGGTGCTAGAGGTAAACCACAAAAACCAGCTACTGCCGGCTCACAGGAACAGAGCTCAGGCTCTGCTTCCTCAAAACCTTCTGCATGACTGGACCACGATGCCTGGAAGACAGGAAGGTGGGAGCCTGGCTAAAATTCTTCGGTCATGTCTGGACAAGATCGTGCCAGGATCCCTGGGTTATCGACCTTATATCCCAGGGCTACAGACTGGAGTTCCAGGAGCTCCCACCTCACAGATTCTTCAGATCAGTCTTACCAGTTTGACAAGAGGCAAGAATAACCTTACAGGATGCCATTAAAAAACTTACAGACCCAGGTCATTTTCCAGTTCCATCTCATCTACAAAACAAGGGTTACTATTCCAGCTTGTTTGTAGTTTCGAAGCCGGACGGTTCTGAACCTCATGTCGAACCTGTACTTACAAGTGTTCAAATTCAAGATGGAGTCTCTGAGAGCAGTGATCTTAGGTCTGGAGGAAGGGGAATTCCTAGTGTCTCTGGATATCAAGGATGCGTACCTTCATATTCCGATTTGGCCACCTCATCAGGCTTATCTATGGTTTGTACTGCTGGACTGTCACTACCAGTTATAGGCCCTGCCATTTGGTCTCTCCACGGCACCAAGGTGATGGCAGAGATGATGTTACTGCTCTGCAAGCAAGTAGTGAACATAATTCCATACCTAGACGATCTTCTGATAAAGGCACCGTCCAGGGAGAAGTTGTTGGAGAACATTGGTCTCTCAACCAGACTACTCCTGGATCATGGGAGGATTCTGAACCTACCAAAATCTCACCTAGAACCAATGCAGCATCTTCATTTCCTGGGAATGATACTGGACACAGTCTGAAAGTATTCCTTCCCTTGGAAAAGGCAATGATAATCCAGTCAATGGTTCGGGCTGTCCTGTAGCCAGCCAGGATCTCGGTGCATCACTGCATACGCCTTCTGGGGAAAATGGTTGCCTCTTACGAAGCGATTCAGTACGGAAGGTTTCATGCGAGGCCCTTCCAGCTGGATCTGCTGGACAAATGGTCCAGATCGCATCTTCACATGCACCAGAGGTTCCGTCTGTCCCCAAAAGCCAGGATGTCCCTCATGTGATGGCTACAAACTTCTCACCAAGTTGAGGGTCGAAGGTTAGGGATTCAGAATTGGATTCTGCTAACCACAGACGCAAGCCTCAGAGGTTGGGGCGCAGTCACCCAGGGGGTTCAGTTTCGGGGAAGATGGTTAAGTCAGGACGTCGTCCTTCCAATAAACATACTAGAACTCAGGGCTATGTACAACGACCTTCTGCAGGCCTCAATTCTTCTTCAGAATCAGGCCATTCAGGTCCATTCGGACAATGTGACAGCAGTGATGTACATAAACCGACAGGGCGGAACGAAAAGCAGAGCCGCCTTGTCAGAGGTGTCAAGAATTCTCCTCTGGGGGGAAAAACACGCCGTGGCTTTGTCGGCGGTCTTCATTCCGGGAGTAGACAACTGGGAAGCAGACTTCCTCAGCAGCCATGACCTGCAACCGGGGGAATGGGGGCTTCACCCGGAGGCGTTCCATTGGTTGACGTGTCAGTAGGGATGTCCACAAATCAACACGATAGCCTCTCGACTCGAAGCTCAAGCAGTATTGTTACAGGTTGAGAGACCCACAGGCTGTGGCAGTAGATGCTCTGACAACTCCGTGAGTCTACCAGCTGGTGTATGCGTTTCCTCCACTTCCTCTGGTCCCAAGAATTCTAAAAAGAATACAAAGGGAAAAGGTTCAAGCAATCCTCATTGCTCCGGACTGGCCACGGAGGGCCTGGTATCCGGATCTTCTTGAGATGCTGATCGAAGATCTGTGGCCTCTGCCTCTTCTCGAGGATCTTCTGCAACGTTTAATGGCATGGAAGTTGAACGGCTGATTCTAGCCAGGAGAGGGATTCCTGACAAGGTCATCCTGACTATGATCCAAGCCAGGAATGGGGTAACGTCTAAACATTACCATTGTATCCGGAAGAAATATGTCTCTTGGTGTGAGAGCAGACAATATTGTGCGGTGGAATTTCATCTTGGACGTTTCCTGCTTTTTCTGCAGTCGGGAGTTGATGTGGGCCTACGTCTAGGCTCCATAAAAGTCCAGATTTCGGCCTTTCCTATTTTCTTTCAGAAACAATTGGCTTCTCTCCCGGAGGTCCAGACCTACTTAAAAAGTGTTCTGCACATCCAACCTCTGTTCCTCCCATGGCACCTTGGGGTCTCAATTTGGTGCTGCAGTTCCTCCAATCGGACTGGTTTGAACCACCAACAGGAGGTAGATGTAAAGTACCTTACGTGGAAGACCGTCACACTATTGGCCTTGGCTTCAGCAAGACGTGTGTTGGAACTGGGGGCGTTGTCTTACAAGAGCCCCTACTTGATTTTCCATGAGGACAGAGCTGAACTCAGGACTCAGAATTTCTTCCTAAGGTGGTGTCCGTGTTTCACATCAACCAACCTATTGTGGTTACAGACGCCTGTAAAAGCCTAATATATATCCTATATTAAACACGCTAAAAGGTTAATGAACACAGTACACAATTGGCGTATGGAATACCGTAAGAGTACGCACGTGGCGTACAAACGCGTGGCCGTGGACGAGACGCACGAGCGGCACGTTCGCTCACGGCTTAAAGCGTAAAGGCAAGCACGCTATAGGCTGCCGAATAACGTAATGATACGCTAGCAGCGTAGCGGACGCTCGAGAACACGAGGAGATCACGAGCGGCGCTGACGCTCACAGAGTTAAACCTTTGTAACAATATCATAAACAATGTACTTCAATTGTAAACCTTTGTGCAGTGATAAGGTGTAAATGCAACACAGTGTAACCTTGTTAGTTTAAAGCTGTATGAGCGATTCTTACACTCTGAGAACCCTTTAGCAATAATAAACACTCAAATACCGGTCTAAGGGTCTAACACCTTTTAAGGAAATGAATGAACGTTCAATCGCAAAAGAATACACAATACAAGTTATACACTACCAAACTAACATAAAATACCTAACCGAGTTACTACACGTTAAAATACAACAAAGACACAATTACATTTAAAAGGGGGAAGGAGAGAGAGAATGGCTTACAACAAAATAGGAGATAAATATGGTTGCAGAGAACTTACGCACAAGGGGAACAATCGCAAGCGCCTTTCTGGATATCCAGCTCCCGATTATCAGTGATGAGAACCGTTGAAAAGAGTAGAGAGCTGGCCCAGATCGGCTTGTCTTTATATACACTTACACACAGTACAGTACAATGGTCCCTACATTCTTATTGTTCATTGGACACAGGAATTCGTCTCTGCATTATAACAAAAGGTCATAGGTTGGTTCATACAGGTGGGCTGTGACTATTTCAAACTGCTCAGGTGGGAGGGAAACTGGGTTTCCCGCCGCATGGGTAATAAAGTGCAAATATAGTAAATGTCCATAAACTTCTTATGTCCATAACTATACGCACGAGCGAGTAATCTGCTTCAAACCAACACCGGAATATTGCTAATTATATTATCTTCCGATGGATACTAAACACCACTGTGTAACCCCTGTCTGACCCTTCGTATCAAACAAAGAGGAATCTCTTTGTCCCCGAACATGCTATATTAACTAAACTTTCAGATTCTATCAAAGGGACCATAATCTACAAAATACATTATATGACTAAAATATGTTATGATTGAATCGCCCGCTAGACGCACACAAACTCTACCGTAAATGCGCATACCGCGCGCCCGCGAGTGCACGCGACCGCGAGTATACGCACGCACAGGAGAGCTCGTGCAGCGTGCACACGCACGCGGTGCATATATGGCAATGTGCAGCGTGATATTTTTCTGACTTTGACAGTCCACCCTTTGGCAGTCACCAATAACTGCCACTTCCTAAAACAGTTCAAAAAGAGAAAAATATATGTCATGTATAATACATTTCTATGATTGGGTAGGGGAGAAGAGGAGAAGGTGGGAAAACGATATGACCTAGTGAGATAGCAGAAGCATGTGTGTATGAATCCATGTTTGGGGGATCATGTATCATCGTGCCGTACGTGTTTTAAATCAAGCTTCGAGGTATTGCGAAGTATACATTTGAATTCCTTCTTATCCCGTATTAAGGGTCTGTGGATGGGCTGTCAAACTTTACCGAGCTCTCTTCGGCTTTTGGTTGCAACAAAATGGGGGAGCACATTTTAGTTGATGATACATGAATAGGGGGATATGTGAGTGCTGGTATCTGTGCCTATATTCCCTATCGACTATGTGTGTTATTACCTGAAGGTTGTAGAGATAAAGATAAGAAGCAATTATGGTAAATGCAGTCGTAAACTATGTGAGTTTAATGTACATTTGTCGATTGAGGTCTTGTCTTGTGTCTTGTCTTGTCTCGATGTACATGTTGACTGTAGTCTCCTTGGGCTTTTGCCAAAGTGCGAGCAAAAGCTTTCTCAATGTCCATAGACTTACAAAAAGTGTTGGGCTAGCGTAAAATTAAAGGTACTAGGGATATTGGGGGTCTATGGCATAGTCCATCAGTTGTCTGTGTAAAATGTTGTCAAATTCTTCTTCCAAGCGGATGTCTTTGTACCTTGGAGGAAAACAAAGGAGAAACGGGTGAAAGAAACGGACCGTGGAATCACATTTTCATCACAACATTGTCTCTATCGTTGGGTCATAAACCAAATCAGTCGTTGTTATTACAGTATCTTCACTTCTTAAACTCATCACTCGGGCGCTACGTTTACACTTTGTTAAAACCCGAACGCATCTAAATATTAGACCGACCAATATGATGACACCCAGAATACACAAAAGAAATTTCCCTACATCCATGATAATACCTTGGGTCCATTCTCCTAAACCAGAGAACCAATTTCATGGGTTCAACCATGACACCCAACCGGTTAGCTCATTACCCACAGCGGCAAGGGTGAGATTGTGTTTCCTTCGGAACTCCCATTTTAATTGCAAAATGTCGTCCATCTTTTGGTCTATGACCTCGGCCGGGTCCTCGGTGCTGTTTGTAATATATGTGCAGCACTTTATTCCATACTGAGTCGCTAGGGTAACACAATACCCGCCTGTCACAGCTGTGAGATAATTGAGTATCATCCTATGCTGAACCAGTTCTGTTTTATAAGCTTGGAGCTCCCTTCCGGTATACCTGAATGTGTCGTCATACATTTCAGTGATATAGTCTAATAAATTTGCAAGCGCAGATATATATTTATAATTTATCACTCCTCTGGCGGTACGAGTGATATCTAACGCGATTAGGAATTGAATCCCGGTGGATTCATGGATCAGGTCAGAGGCCGGATGCTCTGTTCTTTCTATCAGGTGCCGTTTAACGATGTGCTCGTAATGAGTGTGAGTATAAGGAGCTTGGGCACTGCGGTGAATATCCTTCATTTTAGTGTGGGATACGGTCATTACTTCAGGCAGTACTTTTCCAATATAACATAACCCTTCTGAGTTTGGGGCAAGCCACTTATACGCCTTCCTCCCGCATATGAAATATGCATCATCGGGGAGAACATATGGGACGGAGTAGGACATTACCATATTACACATTTTCCATATGAAATCTCCTAACCCTAATTCTCCCATCTGTTTAGTACACGTATCAGTTTGTACGATATGTGCACAGTATCCTGGTGATACTTCTCCAACTCTCATGATCCTACTTCCTAGGGTATACCTAAATCGGAAATATTTTCCACTACCGGCTATGTGGCGTATAAGTTCTGTATCTGTAGGCATTCTATCGGCTCTGTATGAAAAGGTCATGGTTTGGTTATTCCATGACACTTCCCAATTTCCCGGCTTTCGGGGATTGGAAATGTTAAAACATATTAGGGATCTATCCACATGATATTGGTGGAGCTTCAAACTAGGAGGACTGGAGATATTAAACCTCCTGTCCACCGGCCTCCCACCACTTAGCTCAAGTACCTCCCCTATAGTTAGAGGGAATGGTACTAACCCTGATTTGCTATGGCCTTGAGGTACTTGAGAGCATACCCAACAATCTGTCTGATTTAACACTTTACCCACTAAGGAGTGATAGTCACTCAATGGATGCCGGTCCATGTGGATATTAAAACTGGATTGGCATTTCTTGATGCACCCATCCTCAACTACACTGTCACAGAGTCTACAGATACAGTTCTCTTCAGCTAACAATCCTTCACAATTCCTCCTATTGTCAATGCTATCGGATCGTTTTCTGATACTCGCCTTTGCTTGATAATTATGTTGTTCTTGGAAATCTACGCCTCCAACTTTGTCATCAGAACCCATTCCAGAACTTCTCTCGACCTCCATGGTACTGTCGCCGGAACAGACTGCTCTGGTCAACATCATGGTCAACAGGAAAATCCGGATCACAGTCTCTTGGGGCAAGTCCATCTTATAGGAGGAAATGGAGAAGAATGAGAAGGGGGAAAGAAATAATTGAGGGAGATGGGATGGGAAGTGGGGAAAAACAATAAAAGGGAACAGGGAATAGACAACTGCCTCCGATCTTATTATTCTCAATGCTCAGGTGCAGTTTCAGTCCTCCTGAAACAGACACTCCAGTGATACAACTTCCTCTACCGTCTGTTCTTTATCACGGGACCTCTCTGGATCAGCAACCTTCTTACAATGGGATGAATGAACCCAAGTCTCTCTCTCGGCAACCTTCAATGCTGTCGTGCTAATCAATAAGACTTGGTATGGTCCTTCCCATCTGTCAATAAGGCAACCTGAGCGTAGAAAATTCCGTATCATTACATAATCCCCAGGTTCAATGTCATGACAATTACTATCTGGCAGATCAGGAATCACTAGCTTCAAATTATCATTCTGATTCCTTAGCTGTTTACTCATCTTAACCAAATACTTTACAGTCACTTCATTGTTACACTTCAAATCATCCTGAGGGTTAATCATGACATGCGGTTGTCGACCAAACAGAATTTCAGAAGGGGACAGATTAAGAGGGGACCTGGGAGTGGTTCTGATGCTGTATAATACAAGGGGCAAAGCTTCTGGCCATGTCAATCCTGTTTCTGCCATAACTTTGCTCAATTTATTTTTAATAGTGCTGTTCACTCTTTCTACCTTCGCACTCGCCTGGGGGCGGTACGGAGTGTGCAGCTTACTATCAATTCCCATCAATTTACACATTCCTTGAAAGACATCACCTGTAAAATGGGTACCCCTATCACTTTCAATTATTCTAGGGATACCATATCTACACACAAATTCCTGTACAATTTTCTTAGCAGTAAACATTGTGGTATTTGTGGCCGCAGGAAATGCTTCGACCCAATTTGAAAACACATCTATACAAACTAGTACATACTTCAAATTTCGACAAGGGGGTAATTGTATAAAATCAATCTGTATTACCTGAAAAGGGACGCCTGTAGGTGGGATATGAGATGGTTCTGTTGGTATTGCCTTTCCGATATTCTTCCTCAAGCAGGTGAGGCAAGTCATTGCCCTCTTTCCCGCATGGGAAGAAAATCCTGGGGCGCACCAATATGCTCTTACCAACTTGCACATCCCTTCCTTGCCTAGATGAGTCAGCCCATGTGCTGCTTCCGCTAAACTTGGAAGGTATGCTCTGGGTGCCACTGGTTTACCCTGTCCAGAGTCCTGAGGACTCCTGGCCATATCCTTTTGCCCTCCAAACTGCCTTTTCCTGTGTGGAACACAAATTTTGCATTTCACACAATTTCTGTGTGTTGACGGTATTAAATACCATCAGTTGTGTGGTGTCTGTTTGTCTGGGGGTACCAGCTGCTAACTTAGCAGCTTCGTCTGCTCGGCTGTTACCAAGTGATACCGGGTCTTGGCTATATGTATGTGCTTTACACTTGATAACAGCCACTCTGTCAGGTTCCTGTATCGCTGTTAGAAGCCTTTTGATGTGGGCTGCATGCGCTACCGGTGTACCAGCTGCCGTCATGAAATTTCTGAGGCGCCATAGGGCTCCGAAATCATGGACTACCCCGAAGGCGTATCTAGAGTCGGTATAGATATTGGCTGTTTTGCCCTTAGCCAATTCACATGCTCTGGTTAGGGCAACCAGTTCAGCAACCTGGGCTGAGTGAGGTGGGCCTAGCGGTTCTGCTTCTATGGTGCCTTGGTCATCTACGACTGCGTATCCAGTACACAAGTCTCTCGAGTCCGTCTGTCTGTGACAACTACTGTCAGTGTAGAAAGTAAGATCTACATCTTCCAATGGGTTGTCACTGATGTCAGGCCTTGCCGTGAAATTTTGGGTCAAATATTCCATACAATCATGTGAGTCAGTGTCTGTACTAAATCCTCCATCACTCTCATCCCCCACCCTTTGTGCCTGTCCAGGCACACCTGGGAGATACGTTGCTGGATTTAGTGCACTGCATCTCTTTATGGTGATGTTTACAGGGGCCATTAGTGCTAATTCCCACCTTGTAAACCGTGCGGATGAGACATGTCTGGTTTGGGCAGAATTTAGTAAGGCTGACACTGCATGAGGTGTATGGATTGTGAGGTTGTGTCCTAGCACTACATCTTCGCTTTTCGTTACTAGCAATGCTATCGCAGCGACACTTCGCAAGCATGTGGGGAGGGATCGCGCTACCGTATCTAGCTGAGCGCTGTAGTATGCTACCGGCCTGCTGGCATCACCGTGCTTTTGGGTTAGGACGCCTGCCGCGCAACCAGCACTTTCTGTTCCGTACAGCTCAAAGGGTTTCCCATAGTCTGGCATGCCTAATGCTGGTGCCTGCGTTAGGCACTGTTTAAGTCTCTCAAATGCCCAAATGCAATCTCGGATTCGTCTGTATGCGAAATCCGATCAGGTTTGTTTGATGAGACCATCTCCTGCAAAGGTAATGCTAGAATGGAAAAACCTGGGATCCAGTTACGGCAATACCCACACATTCCTAAAAATGTTCTGATCTGTTGCTGAGTTTGTGGCAGGGTCATGTCTCGAATTGCTTGAATTCTATCAGCGGTCAGGTGTCTCAGTCCTTGTGTCAGACAGTGTCCCAGATATTTTACTTTAGTCTGGCATAATTGCAACTTGTCTTTGGAAACCTTGTGTCCTGTGTCTGAAAGATGAAACAGGAGCTGTTTCGTATCTTTCAGGGACGCTTCCAGTGAATCTGAACATAGTAGTAAATCATCCACATATTGGATCAATACTGATCCACTCTCTGGTTGGAAAGACTGTAAACAATCATGCAAAGCCTGTGAAAATATACTTGGACTGTCTATGAAACCTTGTGGTAATCGAGTCCATGTGTATTGTACTCCTCTGTATGTAAATGCAAACAAATATTGGCTGTCAGGGTGCAGAGGTACCGAGAAGAAGGCAGAGCAGAGGTCAATAACAGTGAAAAATTTCGCAGTGGGAGGGATTTGCATAAGGATGACAGCTGGATTTGGCACTACGGGGAACTGACTCTCAACTATTTTGTTAATCCCCCTTAGATCCTGCACTAGCCTGTAACCCCTCCCCCCACTCTTTTTCACAGGGAAGATGGGACTATTGGCAGTGCTGGATGTTCTTACCAGAATGCCCTTTTGTAGCAAGCGCTCTATTACGGGGTATACTCCTAACTCCACCTTTGGCTTCAGAGGGTATTGTGGGATTTTTGGAGCTATCCTACCATCTTTTACTTGCACAACTACTGGAGCTACGTTTGCCATTAATCCAGTGTCTTGTCCATCTTTAGTCCAAAGTGACTCTGGTATTTGGGATGTCATTTCTTCTACCTGGGATGAACTCCTATTTATCATAACGGTATGTGACATTAATTTTGATGGGGAGTCTAGCATGTCTCGTACTTCCTGAGCGTGATTCTCAGGTATGTCTAAGAATACACCTTCAGGAGTACAATAAATGACACACCCCATTTTACACAATAAATCTCTTCCCAGGAGATTAGTCGGTGCCGATGCAGCCAGCAAAAAGGAATGCTTGGTATGCAAAGGCCCTATTGTAATCTCTGCTGGTTTGCTAGCAGGGTAGTGCTGTACTACTCCCGTTACTCCCATGGCTGGAATTGTTTTACCAGTGGTTCTCATGCCCACTGTCGAATTTATCACTGATTTGGCCGTCCCCGTATCTACAAGGAAATTTAATGATTTACCAGCTACATCAATTGTGATCTCGGGTTCACTTCCAAGACTTGCAATCAATTTCACTGGCTGCAGATTACAGGTGTGGCCACACCCCTATTGGGTATGGTGACCTCCCTGAATCTCGCTGGCAGCAATTACTTGTGGTGGGGGTAGATGGGAACTATCAGAGATTTGCCAGTCTCTTCTTGGGGGATACCTTTTTGTTTCCCCTGCATGTGGCTCATAGCTCCACCCCTTCGGTCCTTGATCCCAATGTCTCGTATCAGGTCGTTGTCTATAGGGTTGATATGAATTTTGTATTTGTCTTGCTTTACAATCACGTGACATGTGTCCCTCTCTGTGACAATTATAACATTTTATACCTCTTGACTTACCCACAGGGGTCACAGTTCTGGGCTGAGGTGGCCGGGTAGTGAGAGCCTGTATGCTTACAGCCATTAACTTATCACTCTGTGACTCCCTGTGTCTGATGATATTTCGATCATGCCCAGCAGCAGCCTCTCCCAATGCATCCACCGACATACCTCTCCAATCAGGCCTAGTGGTTTGTATTCTATTTCTTAAAACCTCCTTTAGACCGTCCATTAATACTGAAACAGCTACTTCCCTGTGGTGTACATTAGTTTTAATGTCATCTATACCAGTGTACCTAGCCATATCCTGCAGAGCCCGGTGAAAATACTCTGGTGTGGATTCACCTTCTTTTTGTTTTATGGTAAAGATTTTATTCCACTTTACTACTGCAGGAAAATATACCCCTAACTGTAAGTTGATTCTCTTTACATTATCCTGATTATACTCGTCTGTTAGTGGTGCTTCCTCATCTAACTTGCAATCAGCGATAAACTTTAACGGATCAACACTGGGGGGTAAACATGCCCTCAAAACTGTCCTCCAATCTTTGTTATTTGGCTCTGCAGAATTTCCTAGCTCCCTAATATACTTTTGACATGCAACTAAGTCTTTCCTAGGATCAGGGAATTCAGACATCATTGATCTTAATTCTGCTCGGGAAAAGGGACAGTGCATGGCGATGTTCCTGACAGGAGTTGCCCCTGAAGTGTCAGTTTTCCCATTTGGCACTGCTATTACCCTAACAGGATTAAGTCCAACAACGTCATTCTGAGTAGATTCTACAACATGTGGTGAAATGGTTTCAGCATAGTGTATGGTGCCGTACTTACCAGTCGATACGACCTCACCCGTCCCTCCGCTAGGGGCCTTTGATACTAATCTTACGGGTTGAGTCGTGCCTACTGCTGTTTCTGATATGGTGGCTGCTAGGGAGAGTGCTGATATTGTTGTGGGCTCATCCTCTTGGTCACAATCCTGGGGAAAGTTCAAAACAGGGTACAACTTGCACGGATTAGTGTTAGCATTAATTACTTTGGTTACATTATCCTTAACTTCTACACATTTAACATAACCCTGAGTGCCATTCTCTGCAACCAATTTCTCTCCAGGTATGTATGGTGGTGGGGGTGCAGTGGCTATCAGTTTCCTGATAGGGTTAGATCCAGTGGCTTGCGCCAACCCCCTTTGTATTTCACCTTCCTGTTGCCACAATGTTAAATAATCATAATGTTTAATACGCCTTTTTGAAGATTTAATCAGGCAAACTCTTCTCCTTAAATTCTGTAACACTTCTGGGTTAAAACTACCTACCCGGGGAAACTTTTCCCCGTCATGCACAGTCATCCTTTCCCATTCATTGCATAACATTTCTGTGTGATGACCATATTTCTCACACATGATATACCTTGCCGACCCGATTGGTCGGTTTACCAAATCAACCTGAACCTGGGTTGATCGCCCCTTACCTGAACAACTGGCCCCCATCTCTGCAGGTGTTGCTTTTACTACCTCTGACTTCAAATCAGGGTCTTTTGGCAACCCTTACAAAAACCAAGATGCTCGGGGTAAGGCTGCGGTGGGGGTTTTGCTCCGAAGTCCGCCCACTTAACTCCCGTCCACGCTGGTCAATACGGCGACCAAAGTTCCCAGAGGTTTCGTACCCAACCTAGGGCACCTAAGTACGTCTACTTGCTCGGGCGTGTGGGAGTGTCTTACCCTCCCCAGCAAGTATCAGTCGCTGGAATGTCCCTGAGTGATCAGGCTACTTCCCTTAAAATAAAAAAAATTACACAAATCACGTTAACAATGTGCAAGCAGCGTTCTTCTGAATTCAAGACACGCTAATGCACACAATCACATGCGGTACAATCGTATCTGCACATAAGCAACTAATCTTATGTGCGGAACGATCAGTGGAATCGAAAATTTCGGCTGCAAATTCCTTCAGCAATGAGCTTCTTTGGCCTATATGGGTCTAGCACCAACCCTCTTCGGTTGTGCTTCTCTACTTCTAGTCTGCTGTACCTGAACCTCCTGTTCTATGACCTACTGGTCTGTGACCTCCTGGTCTGTGACCTCCTGGTCTGTTATGTACAGCAGACTCTACTGCTCATAAATGTGTCGAGACTAACAAGGGACGCCTCCCAAGCCACCCCACGATATCACTCTCGCTGGTGTACCTCTTTCTACTGGCCTATGGTTCCCACTTCCGTAATAAAAGAGAAATCTTATATATACACACTCTTACATTCAAACACTCTTATTTCTGTACAGAATCCCTTTCATTCAGTAATAGTCTAACCCAGAAGAATTACAACAGAGAAAGTCTTTTTCTTTTAACTTTAAACTTTTTGGATTTGAGATAGATTTGCGTTATTTTCGCGTTACTTCCTTATCGCCTATTAAAACAATACTATCGTGCGGTTTGTATTATGTGGGCGTATCCGTACGCTCCGTTGCGTGATATACGCTCCGTGCGTCGACCCTTGCGTTGCGTACGCCCTGCCCTTGTAAGGACACGTGTACGCAGACCAAGTACGTCCACAGTTACGCACTACACGTTTATCAATGTGAATGATCTTTAACAGTAATCCTTCACTGACCACCACTCAAATCTCCCTTGTATTCTAGGCGAGATTGTGTGCGTGCCTTTTACAATTATTCCCTTAACTATTTATCCTTTAACTATTAATAACAACAAATGTCTCAACACGTTATCACTAGTGTGTGGCAATCAGGAGAATGAGGTACGGACAAATAATCCTAAACAAGGAATACAGGTGTGTGTGCTTATGCGTACGTTCGCAAAACAGAAACTAAACAGGTTTTAAAAGACAATAACGTACTGTTCCTACCTTTTGGTTCCGGATTCCTTCAGCACTCTTTACTACGCAAAGCAGACGCTTATCTGGTCAGCACTACGAGGAATATTACTTCCCGCCTTTTGCTGACCGATAATGTCTGCTGAAATTACCTAGTGCAGATATGTGAAGAGCGGGCGAGTCCCCAATTGTAAAAGCCTAATATATATCCTATATTAAACACGCTAAAAGGTTAATGAACACAGTACGCAATTGGCGTATGGAATACCGTAAGAGTACGCACGTGGCGTACAAACGCGTGGACGAGACGCACGAGCGGCACGTTCGCTCACGGCTTAAAGCGTAAAGGCAAGCACGCTATAGGCTGCCGAATAACGTAATGATACGCTAGCAGCGTAGCGGACGCTCGAGACCACGAGGAGATCACGAGCGGCCCTGACGCTCACAGAGTTAAACCTTTGTAACAATATCATAAACAATGTACTTCAATTGTAAACCTTTGTGCAGTGATAAGGTGTAAATGCAACACAGTGTAACCTTGTTAGTTTAAAGCTGTATGAGCGATTCTTACACTCTGAGAACCCTTTAGCAATAATAAACACTCAAATACCGGTCTAAGGGTCTAACACCTTTTAAGGAAATGAATGAACGTTCAATCGCAAAAGAATACACAATACAAGTTATACACTACCAAACTAACATAAAATACCTAACCGAGTTACTACACGTTAAAATACAACAAAGACACAATTACATTTAAAAGGGGGAAGGAGAGAGAGAATGGCTTACAACAAAATAGGAGATAAATATGGTTGCAGAGAACTTACGCACAAGGGGAACAATCGCAAGGGCCTTTCTGGATATCCAGCTCCCGATTATCAGTGATGAGAACCGTTGAAAAGAGTAGAGAGCTGGCCCAGATCAGCTTGTCTTTATATACACTTACACACAGTACAGTACAATGGTCCCTACATTCTTATTGTTCATTGGACACAGGAATTCGTCTCTGCATTATAACAAAAGGTCATAGGTTGGTTCATACAGGTGGGCTGTGACTATTTCAAACTGCTCAGGTGGGAGGGAAACTGGGTTTCCCGCCGCATGGGTAATAAAGTGCAAATATAGTAAATGTCCATAAACTTCTTATGTCCATAACTATACGCACGAGCGAGTAATCTGCTTCAAACCAACACCGGAATATTGCTAATTATATTCTCTTCCGATGGATACTAAACACCACTGTGTAACCCCTGTCTGACCCTTCGTATCAAACAAAGAGGAATCTCTTTGTCCCCGAATATGCTATATTAACTAAACTTTCAGATTCTATCAAAGGGACCATAATCTACAAAATACATTATATGACTAAAATATGTTATGATTGAATCGCCCGCTAGACGCACACAAACTCTACCGTAAATGCGCATACCGCGCGCCCGCGAGTGCACGCGACCGCGAGTATACGCACGCACAGGAGAGCTCGTGCAGCGTGCACACGCGGTGCATATATGGCAATGTGCAGCGTGATATTTTTCTGACTTTGACACGCCTCTGCTACTTCAAAGTCCTTGGACGTTGTAAGGGCTTTGAAGGTATATGTAAAACGAACTGCTCGTCACAGGAAATTGGAGACTCTGTTCGTTTTATGGTGCCAACAAGATTGTGTGTCCTTCTTCAAAGCAGTCAATTGCTCGCTGGATTCGGTTCTCTATCCAGCATGCTTATTCCATGGCAAGCTTGCCGATTCCAAAATCTGTACAAGCCCACTCTACTAGGTCGGTGGGTTCCTTTTGGGCGGCTGCCCGGGGTGTCTCGGCATTATAGCTCTGCCCGAGCAGCTATTTGGTCGGGTTCGAACATGTTTGCAAAGTTTTACAAGTTCAATACCTTGGCCTCTGAGGACCTTCAGTTTGGTCAGTCAGTTCTGCAGGAACCTCAGCACTCTCCCATCCGGTTTGGTAGCTTTGGTACTTCCCCATGGTACTAAATGGATTCCCAGTATCCCCTAGGACGTAAGAGAAAATAGGATTTTCTCATACGTCCTAGAGGATGCTGGGGACTCCAAAAGGACCACGGGGTATAGACGGATCCACAGGAGCCTGGGCACACTATAAAGACTTAAACTGGGTGTGAACTGGCTCCTCCCTCTATGCCCCTCCTCCAGACCTCAGTTAGACTTTGTGCCCAGCAGTGATGGGTCACACACTAGAGGAGCTCTCCTGAGTTTCTCTAAAGACTTTGTTAGGTTTTTTATTTTCAGGCAGACCTGCTGGCTACAGGCTCTCTGCAGCGTGGGAGTGAGGGGAGAGAAGCAGGACCCACTTCTTCTTCTTAGTTTAAAGGCTCTGCTTCTCGGCTACTGGACACCATTAGCTCCAGAGGGTTCGATCACTTGGTGCGCCTAGCTGCTTGTTCCCGGAGCCACGCCGTCAATCCCCTCACAAAAGCCAGAAGAAAGAAGCCGGGTGAGTATTGGAAGAAAAGAAGACTTCAGTGACGGCAGAAGACTTCAGTAACGGAGGTAACAGCAACAGTAGGGCTCCGCTCCATGCTCCCACACACCAACGTCTCTGGCAGAGTGCAGGGCGCGGGGGGGGGGGGGGCGCCCTGGGGGCATGTTGCTGAAGGTCTATAATGCTGGCGGGGGACATATTACGGTGCCTGGGCACAGCGTATGTTCACCCCGCGTGTCGCAGGGGGGAGAGACAGCGGTAGCGCTGCGCTCCCGGCTCCCGCGCTTCCATCACCTGCAGGGTGCAGGGCGCTAGGGGGGGAGCGCCCTGGGCAGCATATAATAAAATCAGTAATATCACTGGCGAGGGGACATACTTCGGTGCCCGCCAGTGCGCCGTGAACGGGAGGGAGCAGCAGCGGTAGGTGCACGCTGCGGTCCATAGCTCCCACACACCAACGGCTTCCGTGGGTGCAGGACGCAGGAGGGGCGCCCTGGGCTGCGTTGGGACAAAAAGTAAGTTATACAGGGGGTTACCCCCTGTATATAGGGTCCCCCGCATGTTTTTAGGGGGTTATATATTTATATTTATTTAATTGAGTGGACTTAAGCGCGCCGGGAGGGGACGGAGCTTAGCCCTCACAGAGGAGTCAGCGCCATTTTCCTCAGGTCCCCACCAGGATTTACTGTATAGTAAGAAGGAGGGGGGGCACAGAGTGTTTAATGCTATATGGGTGTCATATAGCATTATGTTAAATAATGGCCGCATAATCCTTGTTGTGATACATAAACTCACTGTTTCCCTGTGTTTTACCCACTATCGGTTAGTCGACATATGTCGACAGGTGTTAGGGCTTTGTCACAAGCTGCTGTGGGGATAACTGTCGGCTTCGCCGACGCTTGGCGGTACTTGATTCAAAAAAATTAAGTATTAGCAGGTTGGTTTTGTGTGCTTGAAAACAAGTCAACGCGCTAGGGGAGACACAGTTGTTGGTGGATGCCCTGTCGGCATCAACGGTATTTCCGGGGTAGAAAACTTAACAGGCTGTTATTGCTTTGTACCTGTATTGGTACATATATATATGTATATATTTATAGGTATATGTGGGGGGAGTGTTATTGAAATTGTATATGTATACTTCCCTCAGACCCCTCGGGGTTCTAAGATTATTATTATTTTTTTCCCGCTTACTACTCCTTGCTGTCGACATTTACTCAGTTTCTGTCGACCATAACGTTCCTGGTAGATCCACATCAGAGGCACGTCAGTACATGGTCATACACATTCACAACACATTGCTGGACGGGTCTGGACAATCCACTTGCGTATAGGTTATATCTATATGTATATGTAGATATATATTTATATATGCATGGTTAGGATATGTGTGTTTTATTGTGTATTACATTATGTATATCCATGAATGCTAAGATAATGGTATTCTTCTCATGTGCTGATTGCTCTGTTGATTAAGCTCTAGATTGGCCGTGACGACTTGGTTTTCGATCCTCTCAAGGAGTCCGAATAATATTCTCTTCCCGACGCGGAGAGAACATTACGGCAGTCAACTCCTGGTCGACGCAGAGCCCGGTCGCAAAGGATCATACACAGGAAGCCAAGTGATATTTTATTTCTATACTTTGGCTTATTTGCATTGCATGCACATGAGGGAGGGTTGTATTCGGGTAGGCATCCGATAGAATTACCCTACCCAGAGTGGGTAAGCTTGCTTATGTTGATTCTACTTATAACATTGCAGCAGGCTGCCGCGTGACAGCAGGAGGTGTAGCCGGGAAAATGCTGAGGTTGTCTCCGAGAGATACTCGGGGGAGGTATACAGCTGTTTGGTGAGCTCTCTGTCCAGTCACTCTCGGCGGATACACCTGGTAAGTCGACCTTCGTGAGTTAGGTTCCTTCACAACGGTTGGTGACGCATTCTTTTGTGGGATGCAGTCGTTTTAACCGGTTCGATACCGTTCTTTTTTCCTTTTCTGTGCAGACAGTGGAAGGTTGGAAGATAAGAGTTCTGCAGCCTTGGTAGGTTCGCAGAAGTGGATGTCGTTTTCTGTTTCCAACACATCCACCACTTGTCGCTGAGTCTATCTGGCTAGTTCCCACTCCGGTGAGCGCTAGTCTAATAATTTCAGTTAGTCCAGGAATGGACTAAGACTTGTGAGTTATTTATAGAATCAAAAGGGGGAGCATTCTGAGTTACGGTTGTTCCCCTTACTGTTTTTTCTAATGGATCTTGCCGTTCCCCTCTGGTTGGGGGAGGTAGTACGCTACGTCATACAGAGGTGGTTCAGGACATTGTGCGGTTGTCCCTGTATAAAGGTGCAAATCGTTGTTTCTCTCTGACTGTTCTTCGACACAGGGATTGGCTGTTGTTCCCACCGACACAGTTGTCGGAGGTGGGTTTCAGAGTAGATACTGCCCGGTTAATGTTCGAGGTTTTTTCCTGTGGAAAGAGGTCTGAGGATGCATAGTTGGATAAGCTTTGCTGGGACTATTCATCAATATGTTCTGTTACGAAGACAGATGGGTGCGGCCTACGAGGCCTGTTTTGGTGAGCACGTCTACTGCCAGAGTGGTTTTCAAGGGGCCAGTTGAAATTGTGGTCCGCGTTTCACCTGCACATGCACCGGAATATAATCCTAAAGGCCAGGACATCACTCCTGTGGTGTCTGCTCGGTTCTCTCCTTCTAGAGGGATGAAGGTTCGGGATCCTGGGATCCGTGCATAAGGATCTCCGAGGCTGGGGAGCAGGCCTTGCAAGGGACGTATTTCCAGAGGTTAAGGTTAAGTTGGAAAGCTTGTCTGCAATAAGCTTTCTTGATTTAAAAGATATTTTCGACGAATGTATTCTTCGTGCTCGGCCCATGTTAGTTCTGCCAGACCACTTATCAGCAATGGCGTGAGTAAGCCGCTATGACGGAACAAGGAGCAAAGCGGCAATGGCAGAAGATGCACAGTTTTGCCGTGGGGCAAAAAGTCTGGTAGTATTCGTTCCGGTGGTTGGCGAAGGAGAACTAGATTTCCTCTGCTGACGCGATCTCCAGCCGGGGAAAAATTCAGTCATCGTCGAAGTTTTCACAGACATGACAACTTTTGTGGAGGGTCGCAATTGGTCATGTTGGTGTCTCGCTTCAACGAGAGGCCTCAGGGATATTGTTTCAGCTCAAGGGACACCCTCGTGACACCGTGGGTGTTTTTAGTCGGTCTATGTGGCCTCTCCTATTTCATTTTTTCTGAAGGTGATAAACGTAAGAAGAACATAGGTTCAGGCGATCCTCTCGGATCTGATTTAGCCAAGGAGGTTTTGCTATCCAGTTTTTCATGATTTGCTCATGGGAGTTTCCTGCCCTCTTCCTTTACGTGAGGAACAGTTACACCTAGATCAGGGCGTGTATCAAGACTTACCGCGACTGCGTCTGACGGCGTGGTGGTTGAATGCCATATTCTAAGCCGGAAGGATGTTCTCAGTGAAGCCGTTATCTCAATGTTTCAGGCTAGGACAGAAGTAACGGCAAAGCCTTTTCCGCCGTGGTTGGCATATTTCTGTGTCTTGGTGTGAATCCAGGATGGTTCCTACGGAAGACTTTCTGCTAGGTCGTTCTTATCCATACTTACAAGCCATTGTGGATACAGGCCTACAGTTAGGCTCCATTTCGGGGCAGTATGGCCTTATTATTTTATAAAAAAAAATAAAAAAATTCTCTCTTGGAAAGTGGTCATGCTATTGGCTTTGGCGTCCGTAAGGTGGGTGTCGGACGTGGTGGGTTTGTCTCACAAGAGCCTTGTTTGATCTTCCAGGTAGACAGAGAGGACTTGTGAACTCGGATTGTAGTTCTACCAAAGAGTGGTTCTGGGTTTCACAGAAAACAGTCTATTTTTGATGCCGGTGGTTCCTTCGGCATTAGCTGATTCAAAGTCTTTCGATGTTACCGGGGATTTGAATATTTAGGTTGCCAATTTGGCTCAGTTTGGAGAAATAGAGGCTCTGTTTCTCCGGTATGCTCCCAACATGCTTGTGGCGACTGCAGTATGCTGTCTGTTACACGCTGAACCTGTGATACGATTTGGCATGTTGTTCGATGGTTGCATGTTGTTCGATGGTTGGATTGCCATGACCGAAGTCGGTGGAAGCCCATTCTAATGGAAAGATGGGCTCTTCTTGGGCGGATGCCCGAGGAGTCTAGGCGGTTCAACTTTGCCGAGCGGATTATTGTTCGGGATCAAACTATTTTGCTATGCTCTACGAGTTTGATACCATGATTGTTGGGGACCTTTTTGTTTGCTCATTCGGTGCTGCAGAGTCGTCCGCACTCTCCCGCCCGTTTTGGAGCTTTGGTATAAACCCCATGGTCCTTTTGGAGTCCCCAGCATCCTCTAGGACGTATAAGAAAATAGGATTTTGGTACCTACCGGTAAATCCTTTTCTCTTAGTCCGTAGAGGATGCTGGGCGCCCGTCCCAGTGCGTACGGTGTCTGCAGTTAGTGTTTTTGGTCACACCCTGGTGGTGTGTCTTCTCTGTCAGGCGGTTGCTACCGTTTTTTTCATGCCATGGCATGCGGGGTCTTATTTTTGCTTATGTGGACACACGGTTTGTGTTGCATATTCTCTCATCATATGGCTGTGTTTTGTTCATGCTGTGGGCTGGTATTCTACTGAATGCCACGTTCTACGGTGTGTTTGAGGTGTGAGCTGGTAGGACACTCACCGTGTTTATAACAATAAATTCTTTCCTCGCAATGTCCATCTCTCCTGGGCACAGTTTTCTAACTGAGGTCTGGAGGAGGGGCATAAAGGGAGGAGCCAGTTCACACCCAGTTTGTCTTTATAGTGTGCCCAGGCTCCTGCGGATCCGTCTATACCCCATGGTCCTTTTGGAGTCCCCAGCATCCTCTACGGACTAAGAGAAAAGGATTTACCGGTAGGTACCAAAATCCTATTTTAATTACCTACCGGTAAATCCTTTTCTCGTAGTCCGTAGGGGATACTGGGCCCCCCGCCCGATGCTTCGTTCTTTCTGCACTGTTACTTGGTTAAGTTATGTTGTTTGTGGAACTTAGGGGGGGAGTAGTGTCCAACCCTCAGGGGTTAATGGCCACTATCTCCGCTGACAGGACATTAAGCTCCTGAGGAGGGTGATCGTTAGCCCCCGAGGCGACCGCTCACTCCTGCAGCTTGCCGCCACCCTCTAACAGACCCAGAAGATTGCGGTGGTGAGTGTGACACAGGTGACCCGACAAGCAGGGAGCCGGTGCGTATGGCGGCAACAGGGTGAGAGCGCATTACTGACACTGTGCTCCGGAAGGCTCAGTGGTACATCAGGTGCGGCGCTGTGAGGGGCACCCTGGGCCATCGCAAGTACCCTCAAAACTGGTCATGGACGTTAGTTCTGCTGCTAGTTTTATAATACCTCAGGCCAGTATAATCCAGTAAAGTGCGGGACGACGTGCCATGTTTGGGGGCGGAGCTTCTCAGAGCGGACCCAGCAGCTCACAAGCGCCATTTTCTTCCTGCAGTTCATCACTGACAGGGAGCGCTGACCCTTGTCGAAGTCAAAAATATTACATAGAGAGAACATACAGACTCCACACACGAGTCACTAAGCTTGCAAATACGCGCAGCAATATATGGTAACATACGCATTTACACAGACATGCCACATAATTATAACATATCAAGCGCCAGACATCATAATGTTTTTAATGTATTTAATGGAGTAACGTCATGTATGTGTATTATTGGAACCAAGCAAGATGGACATGTATTTGGTATTAAAGCAACCAGATTAATGTGTATATCAATTTGATGCCTGTTATTAAGTTGTAGCTCATTGCAACAAGTAGATATGATTAAATGTATGAAAGCTAAAGTCACTCTTATTAGAACAATGGATTTACTGGAAGACAGCATGCTTGACCTGTGGCTATCTCCTGTAATTTGTCCATCAAGGCTGAACCTTGTTTGCATATGAATTGACCAGTGAAAGTTCCCTCCCCTAGACTAGTCTGTGCACTCCCCCAAAATACATAGTATATAGGTGATCACACACACAGAGCCGGCTGCTTCTTTCCTGTTTGTCCCAGATGATGATGGAGATGCTGTCTGTCCGGTGCCTGCATGATTTTACAGTGAGAGAGAGAGAGTGATATGGAGGGGAGACTTTATATGAGAAAGATATGGTGATGTATTTGCTGGCTGTGGCTTTATTTTGAATTAGATTGTAATAACTGCTTACTGTATAAATTGTAACCATGTAACTATATATATATATATATATATATATATATACTGTACATGTGATATATTGTATACATATCCTTTTAATATCAAATATATACATCAATGAGCTTTGGAACTCAGACAATGTGTGCGTGTATTGTTTTCTCTTAAGGGATGTAGTGTTTTGCGACATACAGTGCACTTTTATCGTATATGGTAATAAAGATGCATCGTATATGATAATAAGATGCGCCTGGCGTCCGCAGTATATATTAGAGCTGCCATTTTAAATATTTGTTAGAAGGCAAATTTGGTATTTACACCCTCCACACGACTCCAGCTATCCTGTGCGGTACCAGGAGGTTGTAGAAGGGGGGGGGGGGGGGAGAGACTGTAATTTACTGTGTACTCTATTAAGGGGACACAGTCAGCGCCATGCAGTTACTCTGTCACTGCATACTGGGGCGCTATGTGTGCTGGCTCCAATCTCTGTTTCTCTGAAGGTACTTGGCTGACATTTTCCTGTGTGTGTGTGTATGCAAATTCTCACATAACCATGGCCAGGGACTCTGTGTTTTGTGCAGCAGAATATGTATCTTCTCCAGAGGAATCCATTCCATGTACTCAGGAATGTAATATTTTGTCTCAGCCTTCCGAGCCCCAGTGGGTGGCTTCTATTAAGAGCATGATATCCCAGATTTCCACTAGGATTGCACATTGTTTTAAAATCCGTGATTCATTCTCAAACTGTGGAGGTTTTGTCTGGTTCTGTTCCCAATACCTCAAAATCCCCTGGTGTATCCAAGAAACGTGCACTTGCTCAGATTATGCAGGTTGACATGGCAGAGAGTGATGAGGAAACTCCTTATTTGGAAAATCCAGAGAAAAAATTCCAGATTCCAAAGAGGGTTCTTGTGGCTTTTCCTTTCCCTGAGGATGATAGGAAAAAGTGGGAAAACCCACCTGTAGTAGACGCCTCTGTATCTAGACTGTCTAAAAAGGTGGTTTTACCTGTCCCTGGGTCTACCGCTTTGAAATAACCGGCTGACCGCAAGATTGAAACTACACTCAAATCCATATACACTGCTTCAGGAGTGGCGTTAAGGCCCACTATTGCCTGTGTATGGATTTCTAAAGCCATAGTAAAGTGGTCAGGCACATTACTAGAGGACTTGGATTCTATGGATAGAAGTGACATTGATTTGTTTTTACGTAACATACAGGATTCTGCGGGTTTCATGGTGGTGGCCATTAAGTAATCTGACTGCACGGACATCGTCCATGGCTGTTTTACCACGCAAGGGACTCTGGCTACGCCAGTGGTCGGCAGAAACTGAATCCAGGAGAAGTGGGGAGAACCTACCCTTCACAGGTCAGGTTCTATTTGGGAAAGCATTGGATGCGTGGATCTCCACAGCAACCGCTGGTAAGTCAACCTTTCTTCCCTCAGACTTTCTACATCCTCTGTGCAGTCCTTTCGGTCTGCAAAAGCTAAAAAGTCCAAGACTCCTACCACTTTCTTCAGAGGTGGGTGAGCAAAATAAAAAAAATGGCACCGACAGGTTCCCAAGACCAGAAACCTGCCTCTGTGTCCTCAAAATCCTCAGCATGACGGTGGACCTCCCTGCCTGGAGAACGGGCAGGTGGGAGCGAGGCTCAGACGTTTCAGTCACATCTGGGTGTCGTCCGGTCTGGATCCCTGGGTACAGGATATAGTGTCCCAGGGGTACAAACTGGAGTTTCAAGAGCTCCCACCCCACAGGTTTTTCAAATCAGGCCTGCCAGCTTTGCTGGCAGAAAGGGCTATCCTTCAGGAAGCCATTCACAAATTGGAAAGGTCAAATGTAATTGTTCCAGTTCCACCTCATCTGGTAAACCAGGGTTACTATTCAAACCTGTTTGTGGTACCGATACCGGATGGTTAGGTCAGGCCAATTTTGAACCTGAAGTCGCTAAACCCTAATCTTAGGGAATTCAAGTTCAAAATTGAGCCTCTGAGAGTGGTGATCTCAGGGATGGAGGAGGGAGAGTTTCTGATGTCCTTGGACATCACGGATGCATGCCTCCACATTCCGATTTGGCCGCCACACCAGGCTTATCTCAGATTTGAGCTGTTGGACTGTCACTATCAGTTCCAGGCACTGCCATTCGGCCTCTTCACAGCACAGAGGGTGTTCACCAAGGTAATGGCAGAGATGATGATTCTCCTCCGCAGGCAGGGGGTGAATGTAATTCCTTATCTGGACGATCTGCTGATAAAGTAATCTTCCAGGGAAAGGTTATTGCAGTCCATTGCTCTCACGACTCGACTGCTCAGGGAATGTGGATGGATACTGAATCTTCCAAAGTCACATTTGGAGCCGACAAGGAGATTCTTTCCTGGGGATGATCCTTGACATGGAAGTGCAGAGGGTATTTCTACCGGTAGAAAAGGTGTTGGTGATCCAACCTATGGTCCGGGTGTCTTGAAGTCTACCCGGGTATCGGTTCATCAGTGCATTCGCCTTCTGGGGAAGATGATTGCCTCCTATGAGGCTCTTCAGTACGGAAAATGTAATGCACGGTCCTTCCAACTGGATCTTCTGGACAAGTGGTTGGGATCTCATCTGCACATGAACCAGAGGATACGTCTGTCACCAAAATCTAGGATTTCACTTCTGTGGTGACTACAATTGCCTCACCTTCTCGAGGGCCGCAGGTTCGGGATTCAGAACTGGATCCTTCTAACCATGGATGCCAGTCTCAGAGGTTGGGGCGCAGTCACCCAAGGGGAGACCTTCCAAGGAAGGTGGTCAAGCCTGGAATCCATTCTTCCAATCAACATTCTGGAACTAAGAGCCATGTACAACGGTCTTCTACAAGCGGCATATCATCTGCAAGATCGGGCCATTCCGGTGCAGTCTGACAATGTAACGACTGTGGCCTACATAAACCATCAGGGCGGAACGAAGAGCAGAGCTGCAATGTCAGAGGTAAAATGAATCATCCTCTGGGCAGAAAGGCACGCGTTGGCACTGTCAGCAATCTTCATTCCGGGAGTGGACAACTGGAAAGCGGACTTCCTCAGCAGACACTATCTCCATCCAGGAGAGTGGGGCCTCATCTGGAGGTGTTCACGGAGGTGACATCTTTGGGGTGTACCCCAAATAGACAGGATGGCCTCCCGTCTCAACAGGAAGCTTCGGAGGTACTGTTCCAGGTCAAGAGACCCGCAAGCAGTGGCGGTGGACGCCCTGGTGACTCCGTGGGTGTTCCAGTCAGTGTACGTGTTTCCTCCACTTCCATTCATTCCAAGGATTCTAAAACTCAAAGAGAACAAGGGTTCAGGCAATCCTCATTGCTGCGGACTGGCCAAGAAGGGCTTGGTATGCGGATCTTCTGGATCTAGATTTTGAGGCCTCTTCCTCTTCGGGAAGACCTGCTGCAACAGGGGCCGTTCGCTTATCAAGACTTACCACGGCTACGTTTGACGGCATGGAGGTTGAACACCAGATATTAGCTCGGAAGTGCATTCCGAACAAGGTTATTCCTACCCTGATACAGGCTAGGTAAGGAGTAATGTCTAACCATTACCATCGCATTTGGAAAAAGTATGTATCTTGGTGTGAATCCAAGAAGTTTCCTACGGTGGAGTTTCCACTGGGACAGTTTCTCCTCTTCCTGCAAGCAGGTGTGGATATGGGCCTGAGTTTGGGAACCATAAAGGTCCATATTTCGGCCGTATCCATTTTCATCCAGAAACAGCTGGCTTCTCTCTCTGAGGTTCAGACTTTCTTGAAAGGGGTTCTGCACATCCAGCCTCCCTTTGTGCCGCCTACGGCTCCCTGGGATCTTAACGTGGTGTTACAGTTCCTCCAATCGGATTGGTTTGAGCCTCTACAGGAGGTTGAGGTCAAGTTTCTCACGTTGAAGGCTGTCACTTTGTTGGCCTTAGCTTCTGCTAGACGTGTGTCGGAGTTGGGTGCTTTGTCTTGTAAAATCCCTAAATTGATTTTCCATGAAGATAGAGCTGAGCTCCGGCCACTTCAGCAATTCCTTCCAAAGGTTGTGTCGGCTTTTCATATCAACCAACCTATTGTGGTGCCAGTTGCTACTGACTCCTCAATTCCATCAAAGTCCTTGGTTATTTGCCCAGGTTATTTGCCTAAGGTGTTGTCATCTTTTCACCTTAACCAAGAGATTGCGGTTCTGTCCTTTGTCTCTTCAGATTTGTCTCCCAAAGAACATTCTTTGGATGTGGTTAGGGCTCTCCATATCTATGTGAAGAGGACTGCCAGATGCCTTTTTTGTACTGTTTGTTTTTCACAAACGTGGCTGGCCTGCGAATAAGCAGACCTTGGCCAGATGGATTAGAATGGTGATTGCACAAGCCTATGCGCAGGCTAGACTCCCAGCTTATGCTGCAGTTAAAGCCCATCCTACTGTCTGTTGGACTTTCTTGAACGGCCCGCCGTGGAGCGTCCCTAGAACAGTTGTGCAAGGCGGCTACATGATCCTCAGTGAACTCGTTCATTAGGTTCTATGCCTTTGATGCTTCCACCTCCCAGGATACTTCCTTTGGACGCTGGATTCTCTTACCTGCTACGGCGCGTCCCCTCCTTTGAGGAACTGCTTTAGGATATCCCTGATGTTTCCCTGTGGAAACCAATGTATGCTTCTGTAGAAAGAGTTATGGTAAACTTACCATTGTTAGCTTTCTGCGAAGTACATTGGGTTCCACAGGGCGCCCACCCTGATGCACTTACTGTAGCTTCTTTGGGTTGTGTGGCATTAGCCGCTGGTACCCTCTCCTGTCGTGAGAATTTGGTTCTATGTGACTAACATTTGAGGAGGCCCCAATGCATCCTTGGACAGTCAAAGCTTTGCCTGATGGTGCCTCTGGATCAAGATCCTGCTCTACACCCCAATGTTTCCCTGTGGAACCCAATGTACTTTGCAGAAAGAGAGTTAACAATGGTAAGTCTACCCTAACTCTCCTTATTACCAGCAGCAGGTTAGAAGGCTGTAACATCTCCCTGCAGTTTCAATTTCAGTTTGAGCTGTTTCAGCTAACAGGTGAGGAGCAGTGTTGGCTTTTATTATATATGATCTAGATACATACATATATAAAATGTAATTTCTTTAGATGCATACACTAGGCATACCTCCTTAGCAATATTGTTTGCAGCATATACACTGGATTATATTGTAAACGAACAATGTGCAGTCCCGTGCATTATTATCATCGCCTGGGCCACCTGTGTATGTAGCTCAATTTGTACTATCGTCCAAAGCTGCATGCGTGGCCCGGCTGTGGCATGATGTCACTGTGCGATATTGCACAGTGTGTATGCACTATATTGTCGGCGCGAGAGGGAAAACACTATGCGATATCACTCCTAGAGTGAATTGCATAGTGTATATGCACCATTAGATAGAATAGGATCAGCACACGTAGTCCAGTTGAGCAGAAGAAATAGTACATCAAAATGGTTGTCTGAACAGTTGTTTCAATAAAACGATGTATAGAGATTAGTCCTCTTTACATGGTTGTAGAAATGCATGTTTTAAATGTTTTGTAATTTGTGTTTAAATGTGTTAAAAGAAAAATGCACTTGGTGGTCTAGGGGGATCTGGAGCTGGGTGCCCCATTCCGACACCCCCCTCCCCTTCTCCCAGGAAAAATGGAATGCCTTCCCAGACAGCCTCCCAAATGAGTGTGCATGGGAAGGAAGAGAAGAAGCTTGCCCACCCAGCTAAGCGGTTTCAGGTAGCCTCTTGGTGGGCAGGAGATTCTGACCCTGGTGGCCCATCTCTGAAGCTTGGATTCAGACTGGAGGTGGCAGGCTTGGTCCCTTAGCAGATTTCTGTAAGTCGTTTTGGAGGAAACTTTTTACTCTCCAGACAAGTTGCATCTGGGATTTTCCGAACACCTGGGTGGGCCAAGGAACAGAAGATTGACCACTCCCCATTGTCCATAGGGGACAATGTTAAAGGTGATCATGATCTGGGCATGCAATGCACTTAACTTGACTGGGTCGAACTACCCCCTGTGGTATTGTGTGTTTGGATAAGCTAAAAAGGGCTGTGCGCTCAGAGTTATATATTATGACATCAAGAAGTATTAAACGGTTGTAACATCTTGTATGCTGTATCCTCCTTGCATAAGGAGAGGAGACTTTTTACAGCTATTGGAGCTACAAACATCTTGTATACAAGACGACTGCCTTCATCTTGCGACCAACAGGAATGCGATACATGCAGTACAGTTCTCTGCTTGTTGTGGGCTGAGCCCAGTGTCCCCGTGCTCTGCCAGCTACCGATGCAGGGTCTGGTCAATCATCAGTGACCAGTTGGGGGCAACCAATGCCAGTCAGGAGGTGTGGCAGCAGCATATCCTTGCATACACAGCAGCAAGTGGTTTTAGATGCCAATGGAGCATGAGCAGAAACGCAGATGCCAATGTTAGGAGCAGGGTGGTTGCAGCAAAATACCCAGCCACTGCGTAGGGCAAAAGCTTGCTTGTTCTTAATTTTCGGTATGAATACAAACCATGAAAACGGGGCCTTACGATCCTTCTGACTTTTTGGGTTTTAAACAGGAGGTGTCAGAAAAGTTAACTAGTGGTCACTGACGGTAAGAGAGAATCTCCTATTGGCTAGGTTGTATGATAACTAAAACCAATCTGTGATCAGCCGGCACAGCAGCGAGGTGCATCCAGTTCCAGCTTGTTACACAAGAGTCTGGGGATGGGCTTATACAGGAAGGAGAAGATGTGTGCTGCTGCATCCCAAGTGAAACACACACTGCTGAACTGAATAATAACAATAGTACTGTGTACACAGAAATAAATTGCCAGATAACATTTTTAGTCTACAGTATTGTTACTGATTTTGGGGTGGACCGCCGGACATCTGCCAAACTAGCCCCCCTGTAGTTATGTCACTGCTGATATTCTTTCTAAATTGTGTAATCTGCTATAAAATTAAGTGGGTGCACTTAGGTGCAAAATCAGCAGCTCTCTATTTGTGACAAATGGGTGAGAGGGGTTTGAGTATTGAAATAAAATGTATTTATTTTAGCAAGACAAGTGATACTTTAAAAAACAATATATAGACTTGTATCATTGGCAAAATCTACAGTATCAATAGCGTACTATTTGCACCATGCATATTGTCCACACTAGAAAATAGGATTTTAATTACCTACCGGTAAATCCTTTTCTCGTAGTCCGTAGAGGATGCTGGGGTCCACATTAGTACCATGGGGTGTAGATGGGTTCACCAGGAGCCATTGGCACTTAAAGAGTTTGAGAGTGTGGGCTGGCTTCTCCCTCTATGCCCCTCCTACCAGACTCCGTCTAGAAACTGTGCCCGAGGAGACGGACATCTTCGACAGAAGGATTATACACAGATAGTGGCGAGATTCATACCAGCTCACACATACAAGGCACATCAAGCTAACGAGCTTGAAAAACTTCAGCAACAGCTGAAACATTACTTACCTAGTAATAATGCAGTACATAACTAACAACAAAGTTGTACTGAACCAGATAACTGCAGGAAAACTAAGCGCTGGGCGGGCGCCCAGCATCCTCTACGGACTACAAGAAAAGGATTTACAGGTAGGTAATTAAAATCCTATTTTCTCTTACATCCTAGAGGATGCTGGGGTCCACATTAGTACCATGGGGATGTACCAAAGCTCCCAGAATGGGAGGGAGAGCACGGAGGCTCCTGCAAAACTGATTGACTGAACTTCAGATCATCAGAGGCCAAAGTATCGAACTTGTAGAACTTTGCAAACGTGTGCGACCCAGACCAAGTTGCTGCTCGGCAAAATTGTAATGCCGAGACACCCTGGGCAGTTGCCCAGTAAGACCCACACCTTAGGAGTAGAGTGGGCCTTAACAGACTTAGGACATGGCAATCCCACCGTAGAATACGCATGCTGGATAGTGAATCTGATCCAGCGAGAGATAGTCGGCTTAGAAGCAGGACACCCAATTATCTTGGGATCACATAGGACAAAAAGAGAGTCCGATTTTCTGTGACGAGCAGTCCTCTTCACATAGATCTTCAGAACCCTTACCACATCTAAGGATTTAGATTAATTTGAGGAGTCAGTAGAAACTGGCACCACAATAGGTTGGTTGATATGAAATGCCGACACAACCTTCGGAAGAAACTGCTGACGTGGCCGGAGCTCAGCTCTATCTTCATGGAAGATCAAGTAGGTGCTCTTACAAGACAAAGCCCCCAACTCCGACATACATCTAGCAGAAGCTAAGGCCAACAAAGTGACAGCCTTCCACGTAAGAAATTTGATCTCTACCTCTTGCAGAGGTTCAAACCAGTCAGACTGGAGAAACTGCAACACCATGTTAAGATCTCATGGCGCCGTGGGCAGTACAAAGGGAGGCTGAATGTGCAGAACTCCCTTCAAAAAGGTCTGAACCTCCAGGGAGGGCAGCCAATTGTTTCTGGAAGAAAATGGATAGGGCCGACATCTGGACCTTCACAGATCCCAACCTCAGGCCCATATCCACTCCTGCCTGCAGGAAGAGGAGAAACCGTCCCAATTGAAACTCCACCGTAGGAAACTTCTTGGACTCACACCAAGACACATTTTTTTCCAAATACGATGGTAATGATTAGACGCAATTCCTTTCTTGGCCTGTATCAGGGTAGGAATAACTTTGTTCGGAATGCCCTTCCGAGCTAGTATCAGGCGTTCAACCTCCATGCCGTCAAACGTAGCTGTGGTAAGTCCTGATAGTGAATGGCACCTGCTGCAGCAGGTCCTCTCGAAGAGGAAGGGGCCTTAGCTCTTCTTGTAGTAGATCCAGAAGGTCCGCGTACCAAGCCCTTCTCGGCCAGTCTGGAGCAATGAGGATCGCTTGAACCCTTGTTCTCCTTATGAGCTTTAGAATTCTTGGGATGAGTGGGAGTGGTGGAAACACGTACACTGACTGGAACACCCACGGACACACCATAGAGTCCACTGCCCCTGCCTGTGGGTCCCTCGACCTGGAACAATAACGCTGAAGCTTCTCGTTGAGACGAGAGGCCATCATGTCTATTTGGGGTAATCCCAAAAGGTCTGTTATGTCTTTAAACACCTCCGGATGGAGACCCCACTCCCCCGTATGGAGATCGTGTCTGCTGAGGAAGTCTGCTTCCCAGTTGTCTACTCCCGGAATGAAGATTGCCGACAGCACCAACGCATGTTTTTCTGCTGAAAGGAGGATTCTTGTTACCTCCGCCATGGCAGCTCTGCTCTTCGTTCCGCCCTGTCGGTTTATGTAAGCCACTGTTATTACGTTGTCCGACTGCACTTGAATGGCCCAATTTCTTAGACGATGGGCCGCCTGAAGAAGACCGTTGTATACGGCTCTTAATTCCAGAATGTTGATCGGAAGACTCGCTTCCAGAATTGACCACCTTCCTTGGAAGGTTTCCCCTTGAGTGACTGCGCCCCAGCGGCTTGCATCCATGGTTAGAAAAATCCAGTCCCGAATCCCGAACCTGCGGCCCTCCAGAAGGTGAGGTAGTTGGAGCCACCAGAGGATCGAAATCCTGGCCTTTGGCGACAGACGAATTATCAGGTGCATGTGCAGATGAGATCCTGACCACTTGTCCAGGAGATCCAGTTGGAAGGACCGAGCATGAAACCTTCCGTACTGGATAGCCTCGTAAGAGGCCACCATATTCCCCAGAAGGCGAATGCATTAATGAACCGACACCAGGGCTGGCTTCAGGACCATTGTTTGTATCACCAACGCTTTTTCCAGTCGAAGACATACCCTCTGTATTTCTGTGTCGAGGATCATCCCCAGAAAGGACAACCTCCTGGTTGGTTCCAAGTGTGATTTTGGAAGGTTCAGAATCCAACCGTGGACACTGATAAGATCGGTCGTGAGCGCAATGGACCGCAATAGATTCTCCCTGGACGATGCCTTTATTAGCAGATCGTCCAGATATGGAATGATGTTCACCCCCTGTCTGCGAAGGAGAAACCTCATCTCTGCCATCACCTTGGTAAATACCCTCGGTGCCGTTGAGAGGCCGTATGGCAGGGCCTGGAACTGGAAATGATAGTCCAACAAGGTAAAGCAGAGATACGCCTGATGCGGCAGCCAGATAGGAATGTGGAGGTACGCATCCTTGATATCCAGGGAAACTAGGAATTCCCCCTCTTCCAGACTAGATATCACCGCTCTTTGAACTCCTTCAGAAAGAGGTTTAGTGACTTTAGGTTCAGAATAGGCCTGACCGAACCATCCGGTTTCGGTACCACGAAAAGGTTCGAATAGTAACCCTTGTTGTGCATTTGAGGTGTTACGGGCACAATGACTTGTGACTCCATCAACTTCTGGATGGCGGCTTGTAGGACCGTCCTGTCTGCCAGCAGAGCTGGTAAACCTGATTTGAAAAATCTGTGAGGGGGGAGATTTTGAAACTCCAGCCTGTACCCCTGGGACACAATATCTTGCACCCAGGGATCCAGGCCGGACGACACCCATATGTGACTGAACTGATTGAGTCTCGCTTCCACCGGCCCCACAGTCCACCATCATGCGGAGGACTTTGGTGTACCTGAAATAGGTTTCTGTTCCTGGGAACCTGCCGTAGCGGTTTTCTTGGACTTGGGCCTACCTCCCCGAAAGAAGGTGTTGGACGGCCTGGGCAACAAAGTCTGACAGGGCTGTGATGTAGGTGAAGAAAACGGTTTCTTCGGAGAAGGAGCAGCTGAGGGAAGAAAGGGAGACTTACCCGCTGTAGCCGTGGAAATCCACGTATCTAGTGCTTCCCCAAAGAGAGCCTGACCTGTATACGGTAGGGCTCCACACTTCTCCTGGATTCTGTGTCGGCAGACCATTGACGTAGCCACAGTCCTCGCCATGCTGAGACCGACATGGAAGAAATTCCTGCAGCCATGGAACCCAGATCTTTCATGGATTCCACCAGAAATCCCGCTGAATCCTGAATTTTGCGCAAAAATAAGCCAACATCATCCTTATCCATAGTATCCAAATTTTCAAGTAAGGTGCCAGACCACTTTACTATAGCTTTGGCAATCCAAGCACTGGCAATAGTGGGACGCAGTATAGCCCCTGAAGCCGTGTACATGGATTTGAGCGTATTCTCAATCTTACGATCAGCCGGCTCTTTCAAGGCGGTAGATCCCGGAACAGGCAACACCACCTTTTTTTGAAAGTCTGGATACTGACGCGTCAACAATAGGCGGGTTTTCCCATTTTTTTCCTATCCTCAACTGGGTAAGGAAATGCCACCTGAACCCTCTTAGGTATCTGGAATTTTTTCTCTGGGTTTTCCCAAGCCTTTTCAAAAATAGCATTTAATTCTTTTGATGCAGGGAAGGTTAGCAAGGCTTTCTTATTCTCAGTGAAGAAAGCCTCCTCAACCTGCTCAGGTTGTGTATCATCCCTAACAGCCTCTATCATCAACTGCACCCCTTTAGCAAGAGATGCTGTCCCCCGTACCCCATCATCATCGTCAGAATCTGTATCTGTGTCATCCTGCATAATTTGTGCTAAAGGACGCTTATGGGAGTACACAGCAGGGGGACCTGAGGTACCAGAACTGGGCCAGACTGCCATATTCCGCAGCACCTGGATAGCAGATTCATTTTGTGCAACCCTCTGTGAAATCTGAGAAATCATATTTTTGTTAAAGGATAACCATTCTGGCTCCCTTGCTGGAATCTGTGCAATCCTGATTACATGAAATGGGATCATCTTGAGAGGACAAATCCTCTGCAGCATATGAGACAGAGTTCCTGGACATTGCTATTGGTGACCTCAAACACTCCACACACAGTTTCTCCCCAAGAATGGCAAGAGAGAGACAGAGATTGGAGCCAACCCACACACAGCGCTTTTATACATATAAGGGAGACCCCTTATGAGTGCTGACTGTGTACCTTAATAGGTTACACAGCCGTTTTGCAGCCTCCTCCCCCCCTTCTACCGTGAGATAGCTGGAGATTGCTGTGGAGGAACTTGCTTCTTTCCTGGACAACAGGCAGGCAAATGGTGCTGAACGCTGCTGGGTCTGCTCTGAGGAGAAGCTCCGCCCCCAAAATGGCGCTGTATTCCTGCTCTTCATAGGATTATACTGGCCTGAGAATTGATGCTGGCTAAGATCCGGGGACCACGACAGACTGAGTGACCAGTGTAGGGTGCAGGCGCTGGCTCAGGGCGCCCCTCTCAGCGCTGCACAATATACCGCTGAACCTCCCGGAGCGCAGTTAATACTGCGCTCCTACCCTGATGCCGCCATCTTCACACCGGCCCGCTGCTTGCTAGGGAGGTCGGTGTCTCGCCACAATCTTCAGCTCTACAAGGGGGTGGCGGCGGCATGCTGCTGGGGTGAGGGATCCCCTGTGACGGGGAACGATCTATCCCCTCTGGAGCTCAGTGTCCAGTCAGCGGAGACAGTGGCTCAGACCCCGCAGGGCGGGCACTGCCCCCCCCCCCCTCCCCAAGTCCCTCGCTGCAGGGAGGCTGTTGTCAGCAGCCTCCCTGTAAAACAATAAACTCTAAAAAATAACTTTTACTAAGGAAGCTCTGGAGAGCTCCCCTAGCTGTGACCGGCTCCTCCAGGCACATTTTCTAAATTGAGTCTGGTAGGAGGGACAGAGGAAGGAGCCAGCCCACACTCTCAAACTCTTAAAGTGCCAATGGCTCCTGGTGGACCAGTCTATACCCCATGGTACTAATGTGGACCCCATTATCCTCTAGGACGTAAGAGAAATATTGCTAGAAAAAAGAAAAAAAATACTTGGGTAGGTATGTTATCCATGTATCACAGTACCTATTATGTTTCTCTTGTGGATGATGAGAGTCTTCGTATTTTTATTATTTTGGCAAAAATTAGTTGTGGCTGGTGCATGCACCTCCTACCTTTCCTGTCCAGTTCTGGAATGATGATATTATGCTGGGAAGGCAGGGTCTCCTATCTGGTGTTCCAGCCCGTATGTCCTAAGTCTATATAAGGGGTGGCCAACAAGTCAGAGGCAAAAAAGATCTGTAGTGAAGTGAAAAAGCCATTATGCGCACACAAAAATTAGGATGTGGCCTATTTGTCACAAAGCCACCCCCCATTTGTGTGCGCACACCTTCAGGTATGATGATTATAGGAGCATGACCTTGTGTCACAACCCCATTTTTAGTCACGTTATACAGTGCCACATACATATAATGTCCCAGTCAGTGATACAAGTTGAAAAAAAAAAAAACTGTCAGTGGTACTGTGTTCATACGCTGAAGGCACCCAGATACATATATGCTGTAGGGGCATATATGTATCTGGGTGCCTCCACAGTGCTGGGTAGGTACACATATGCCCCACAGTGCCAGATAAACATGCCCCACAGTGTCAGTTTTGCATCTGAACCTAAATTGTGTACTTTCTATGTACAGTATTTATTGGGGGGATTCAAATGTTTGAAAAGTCAGTTGGGTGTCTGTTTTTTCCTATCTAACAGACAGGAAAAAACAGACACCCAACTGACTTTTCAAACATTTGAATTCCCCCCATTATGTTTTTTATACTGCATTTACATGTATTGACTGTCCAGCACTGCGAAGTCTGTGGTGCCTTAGAAATAAATGTCAATGATTGAAAGGATGTAGTGAATATTCTGGAATATTTAACCATCACCTCAGAACCCTCCCCGGAAATGGCTGCTGTGCATGTGCGTTCAGCAGGACCATTCATGCGCACAAGTCCCGGCAGACCTCACAGCACATAATAGGGAATTACACATTCACCCAAAGTGATTGCGTATTGCAATGCAACCCTGGGTGTTAATATCGCACCCAGATCGCATTGCATACGTAATGATAAATGGGCCCCAAAGTCCCCCACAGGCACTTGCATATTTGGCCTTATGTCAAGAACCACTGTTCGGATTCTGATAAAGTTTTCACAATTCTATAAAGAATTTTTTTTTGTCGGGAAAGACTAAATGTTTCTCACACCTAAACCTATGACAAAAGTGAGCTGAGTAGTGAGGATTATAACGAAGCAAGTAAAAAAAAAAATAAAAAAAAAATGGCCATCTGAGTGCTTTCTTGGCTTACGCTGCACAAACTGGTAAAGATATATCACAATGATGGACTTAATTTCATACTATTAAGAGATTGATACATATTATCCAGTTTCTCCAGAAAAAGTGATGTACGCCCCATTTACTAATACAAAATGTAAATTTTTCACTTTTTTTTTTCCATTTCTATTTCCTTTACATCCAACACTATTATTATTTTTTCAAAGGAGTCCTACAAGACCTTGGTTAAAAAAAGCCTATTTCCGTAACTTCTAAATTGCTCCTGTGCAAAACTGTGGCGGATCGCTAGTGAGGAATAATCCTTTAATCTGGACATGAAGGTCATTAGGTTGTCTACAACCGGCTGAAGGATGTTCCATAAAACACTGACAAATGTACCAAGCATATTATAGATAGAGAAAATTATTTTATAATAAAAGAAATAGAATCACACATATACCATTTAACATGTTCAAATATGAAGCAAAAGTGACGTCATTATTGGCAAAAAGTACTGCAGCAAGTGAGCACTGCACCAGTGTGTAAGTCCTTCAGAAATTGCCTTATGATAAACCGGCAGTTTCTTACAAACCTGGTTCAACTATGATGAGGTTTGTACAAATGCACGTGAATGTACAAGAGAAAACAATTCATGTAGATATTTATTGTAGGCATGGAATGATGCATGCTACAGCATAAATGTAATCTTGCGTTGAACAGTGTTGAAAAATCCACGGCACATGTTTGGGCTGAATTGCACAGGTTTTTATTTTACACGTTTTTAATGTACGTTCTCTAGCTTCTTCTTCAGCAGTAATCCTTTATCTCTCAGGTCAGGCCTGCTGTCCATTTCCATTGTGGATAAAGAGGTTATAAGCAGGTGCCTGTTGTCTAGCGTTAGGCTTCCCCACTGTTCTGAATCTAAAGGCAATAATGGTAATATTGTTAAGGTAATGAGTAAAAACAAAACGTAACACGTATACTATGAACAATATTATATATTCAGGCACTCCCCAAAAACCAACATTACCACTGTAAATACTGCGGGCCCTTTCTGGCAAAGGACCTTTTAGGGGACTTGCATCCTTTTTTTTTTTTTTTATATTAGACAGTTATACCATCTGAAGATTAACAGTCAATATAGCGAAATATAGGTATTTGTATATATTATAATGTGATATGATATGCCAGCAGTCAAAATACTGACCGTGGCATCCCGATGGAGACAATCCCAACAGGGGCTAGGTAAGTATACTCAGAGCCGGCCCTAACCAATATGATGCCCTAGGCAAGATTTTGGCTGGTGCCCCCTAGCACCACCGCTAGTTCTGCCTCTGACCCTGCACCCCTTTCCCAGCACCATCACCCCCCACCCATAGCAGTCCTTTTTTTTTTTTTTTTCCTACCCCCTGTAATTTAAATAAGAACAGTGTGCACATTTGTCCTTACACATATGCCGCACATTATTAGTGCCCTTATACACATAATGACACACATAGTGCCCCTTACACATATGTTACACATTATTAATGCCCTTATACACATAATGACACATGTAGTTCCCAGCGTGAGTCAACTGGCAGCTCTGCTAACGTCGGGTCCCTATTTTTTTTATGAAAATGCATCTTATTTGCATTGCTATGTGGCTAGGATACACAAGCAGCTTCTGCTGATTAAACTGATATGTGGCATGCCTATATACTGTGTGCGACTGTGGCTGTATCTGCATACGAAATGCTACACACAGAATATAGACATGCCACATATCATTTTAATCAGCAGAAGCTGCTGATGCCCCTAGGCATACCAGATGCCCTAGGCAATTGCCTAGTTTGCCTATACCTAGGGCCGGCTCTGAGTATACTTACCCTCCCCCAACAACCCCCTAACCCTCCAGTTTCCACAGCCTAACACTAACTTCCCCCCTCCCCTGCAGCCTAACCTTACCCTGTGGTGCCTAAACCTAACCCTACCTCACCCTGACCCTCCCATCCCCGCAGCCTAACCCTAACCCTCCCACAGTGAGAGTCCCAGCATACTTACGATCTGAATTCCGGCGTAGGCCTTGCATCCGGTGTCGGAGTTCCGGCTTTGGCATTAAGGCCGTGTGTCAGGATATAGACTGCCGGCATCCTGACCGTGTGTGTGTGTATGTATGTATATATATATATATACAGGTTGAGTATCCCATATCCAAATATTCCGAAATACGGAATATTCCGAAATACGGACTTTTTTGAGTGAGAGTGAGATAGTGAAATCTTTGTTTTTTGATGGCTCAATGTACACAAACTTTGTTTAATACACAAAGTTATTAAAAATATTGTATTAAGTGACCTTCAGACTGTGTGCATAAGGTGTATATGAAACATAAATGAATTGTGTGAATGTACACACACTTTGTTTAATGCACAAAGTTATAAAAAATATTGGCTAAAATTACCTTCAGGCTGTGTGTATAAGGTGTATATGAAACATAAATGCATTCTGTGCTTAGATTTAGGTCCCATCACCATGATATCTCATTATGGTATGCAATTATTCCAAAATACGGAAAAATCCCATATCCAAAATACCTCTGGTCCCAAGCATTTTGGATAAGGGATACTCAACCTGTATATTCCAACAAACAGGCCAGATAATACACTTTTTTTTTGCTGAAAACAAGTCTTCTGAGTGCCGGTCTATCTCTTGGACTATATGTTGTTGTTTTTTTCAGTCAGGGCACCGAAGCAGCAGATTTTTGTAAACACTAGCACACTCCAATAATTGTGTTTAGGCGGTGCTCCCTTAAGTGTGTTCCAATATAGTCCAGATAAAAAAAAAAAGGCAATATAGAAAAAGACACTCAATTATCATTAAAAAAAAACGGGTGTGGTATTGAAAGTCGACAGTAACTAGGTCGACATGTTCTAGGTAGACAGGTCAAAAGGTCGACATGAGTTTTTAATGTTATTTTGGTGTCGTTTTCTTCGTAGAGGGACCGGGAACCCCAATTAGTGCACCGCATTCGCTCGCCATGCTTCGGGCATGGTGCCTTCGCTCCGCTACCTCTTCGCTCGGCACAGATTACCGTTCCAATCGTAGTCCACGTGGATCGTTAAGTATGAAAAGGTTCAAAAAAAGAATAAAAATTGTGAAAAACTCATGTCGACCTTTTGACCTGTCGACCTAAAGACCCTGTCGACCTAGTTACTGTCGACTTTCAATCCGGATCCCGAAAAAAACACATACTTTTATTTTCACCTAGGTAGGGCTCTACACTATGCACGGTGGCAGTGGCATGATGCAGTGGTCTTGAAAGGTTATTTACCTACAGAGGTCAACGGACTGATAAGTTACCATCTAATCTTCTTTAAAGCATTTATAGGAGATTTATGTTTTAGGCACTATTAGTGCCACATTGGATGAATATGATGTTTTTTTTTACATTTTTTATGCTGAACCGGCGTTTCCTGCTATTCATCATTTTTTGAGTGCTGCCCAACCTAGATGAAAATAAAAGTACAGTATGTGTTTTTCTATGATAATTGAGTGCCCTTTTCTATATTGCCTATAATATAAATAAATATATATATATATATATATATATACATACACACACGTTATGGTAAGAACTTACCGTTGATAACGTGATTTCTCTTATGTCCACAGGTATCCACAGGATAACATTGGGATATTGTCGAGCGACAGCGAAAATGGCACCAACACGGTCACGAGCTTTCTGGCCTCCCAGGATGCATTGGGGCCTCCACTATATAGTCCCGCCCACTGACTCAGTCAGATCAGTTCTTTCCACAGCGATTTTAGGCAGGAACATTAGGTAAAGACCTGTACAGGCGATAAGAACACACATGCACACCCTTCCATACAAGAAGGAAGAGGTTTTAGTGATTGTCTAGATCCTCAAATCAGATGTGTCAGGGTGGGATCCCTGTGGACATAAGAGAAATCACGTTATCAACGGTAAGTTCTTACCATAACGTTCATTTCTCTGGCTGGGTCCACAGGATTATCCACAGGATAACATTGGGATTCCCAAAGCCATTTTAGTGGTGGGGACGCTCCTGATTGCACAGGAGGACCTTCCGCCCGAAGTCTGCGTCATGAGAGGCAAAAGTGTCCAAGGCATAATGTCTGATGAATGTGTTTATGGAAGACCATGTGGCTGCCCTACATATCTGTTCTGCTGATGCACCCTGTTGTGCTGCCCAAGAAGGACCTACCTTACGTGTAGAGTGTGCAGAGACATTAGCCGGAATAGGGAGATCTGCATGAGAATAAGCTTCTGATATTACCATTCGGAGCCATCTCACCAGCGTCTGTTTACTAGCAGGCCACCCTCTCCTATGGAATCCGTACAGGATGAAGAGAGAATCTATTTTCCTGATGGCACTAGTACGATCTATGTAGATTCTTAAAGCCCGGACCACGTCCAGCGACGCTTCTCCCGCAGAAAGTCCCGATACCTGGGACTACAATTTCTTCATTTAGGTGAAACTTTGATACCACCTTTGGAAGATAACTAGATCTCGTTCGGAGAACAGCTCTGTCTGGAAAAAAACTTAGGAAAGGAGACTTACAAGATAATGCTCCTAAATCTGACACTCTTCTGGCTGACGCCATTGCCAGTAAAAAAAGAACTTTAACCGTTAACCACTTAAGATCTGCTCTCTCAAGTGGTTCAAACAAAGGACCCTGGAGAAATTTAAGAACTAAATTCAAATCCCAGGGAGCTGCCGGAGGAACAAATGGAGGTTTAATAAGTACTACTCCTTGGAAAAACGTACGTACATCCTGTAGGTCAGCAATCTTCTGCTGAAACCATACAGTCAACGCTGAGACTTGCACCCTCAAGGAAGCATCCTTCAACCCTTTATCCAATCCTGCCTGCAGGAAATCCAAAATCCTAGCTACTTTAAAAGATCTCGGATTGTAATTTTTTCCAGAACACCAATGAATATAGGCTTGCCATATTCTATGATGCACACGGGCCGAAGAAGGCTTTCTTGCTCTAAGCATGGTTTGGATTACTTGCTTTGAAAATCCTTTAGCCTCCAAGATAGAGGTTTCAACAGCCACGCCGTCAAAGACAGGCGATCCAGATGACTGTGACCACAAGGACCCTGCATTAATAGATCTGGACGTTGAGGGAGCAGTATCGGTGCTTCCACGGACATTCTCAACAGATCTGTGTACCAATGCCTTCTTGGCCAAGCTGGAGCTATTAGAATGATTGCTCCTTTTGCCTGTTTTATCTTTCTCACTACTCTGGGTAACAGAGATATTGGAGGGAACAGATACGCCAGCTGAAACCTCCATTCTACTGACAGTGCGTCTACCAGGACCGCTCCTGGGTCCCTTGTTCTTGATCCGTACCTCGGAACTTTGTTGTTTAGACGAGACGCCATAAGGTCTATCTCTGGTAGACCCCATCTGTTCACCAGTGTCTGAAACACTTCTGGGTGTAGTGCCCATTCGGTTTCCTGAATGGTGTGCCGACTGAGAATCCGCTTCCCAATTTAGTACACCCGGGACAAATACTGCTGACAATGCCGGGAGATGGAGTTCCGCCCATTTTAGAATGGGAGTTACTTCCTCCATCAGACTCTTGCTGTGAGTTCCTCCTTGATGATTGAGGTATGCTACTGCCGTCGCATTGTCTGAGCGGATCTGGACTGGTCTTCCTTGTAGATTGTCCTTTGCCTGAACCAGAGCCAAGTAAATGGCTCTTATTTCTAACAGATTTATCGGCAGGCGACTTTCCCTTGCGGTCCATTTTCCCTGGAACCATAGGCTTCCGAGTACCGCCCCCCAGCCTTGCAGGCTGGCATCTGTCGTCAGGACTTGCCACTCTTTTATCCAAAAGGGTCTCCCCTTGTTTAAATGGTCTGTCTGTAGCCACCATGCTAGAGACCTTTTTACATATACTGGAATCTTTATCATCTGCTTCTTTATTGTTTGATGATTTCCGTTCCATTTGGTCAAAATGAGATGCTGCAACGGTCTGGAGTGGAATTGCGCATATTCCACCATGTCGAACGTTGATACCATCAGATCCAACAGTCGCATTGCTGCATGGACTGACATTGTCTGGGCTTGCAACGCTTCCTGAGCCATGACCTGCACCTTGACTATTTTTTTCTCTGGTAAGAGAACTTTCTGTAGGTCTGAATCCAATATGGCCCCCAAATGAACCATCCGCTGTGACGGATTCAGGGACGACTTCTCCCAATTTATGTAAACAAACTATCGTATGTTGGAGATGGCTCAACAGTAAATCTTGCGACTGTGCTAAGATTAACAGGTCGTCTAGGTATGGGAATATTCTTATCCCTTGTTTGCGCAGACAAGCTGCCATAACCACCATGATCTTGGTAAACACCGTGGGTGCTGTAGCTAGCCCGAAAGGCAGAGCTTGGAACTGGAAATGTTCCTGGAGGATGGCAAACCTGAGGTAACACTGATGTGACAGTGCTATGGGCACATGTAGGTAAGCATCCCGTACATCCAGAGATACCATGTAGTCTCCCGGTTCCAACATTATGGAGCGTAACGTCTCCATGTGGAACTTCGGGATCCATATGTAGTTGTTCAACATCTTCAGGTTTAGAATTGGTCGATATGACCCATTTGGTTTCTGGATTAGAAACAGATTGGAGTAATACCCCTGTCCCTTTTGTGATGGAGGTACTGGGACAATCACACCTGACTGCAGTAATTTTTGGACTGCTTCTTGCAGGGCATTTGCCTTCGACTCTATACGAGACGGGCTGGTGCATAAAAATCTTTGAGGAGGCTGCCTCCTGAATGGGAACCCATACCCCTGAGATACTACCTTCTGCACCCAGGCATCTGCTGTTGACTGTTGCCATATGTGTGCAAATTGCAGGAGTCGTCCCCCAACCCTGGAATCCTCCAGGCGGAGGCCCGTCTCTTCAGGCTGAGGGTTTCTGTTCAGGTTTGGAAGCTGGCTTTTTGCTAGCCCACTGCTTCCTACCCCTGGATTTAAACTGGGGTTGTTTAGGCTCCTCTTTCGCTTTGCCAGCGAAAAGAGCAAAATTGTAAACCCTTGGATTTAGGATTATAGGTAGCCGGAAATCTGACCTTTTTCGATTCAGCCTCTGATTCTAGGATATCCGATAAAGGTTTTCCAAATAATATATTACCCACGAAAGGCAATGCTTCCAATTCTTTCTTGGACTCCGCATCTGCCTTCCAGGTCCGTAGCCAAACTGCTCTGCGAGCGACTACTGCCAGGGCTGAAGCTTTAGAAGCAACAGTGCCTACATCAATAGCTGCTTCTTCTAAATACTGGGCAGATTGTCTTAAACGGCAAAGACGATCCTCTTGCTCCCTAGTAGGAGAGGGGATGTCATTCTCTAGTTCCTCTATCCATTCGCCCATTGCCTTTGCTACCCAAGCCGAAGCCATAGCAGGTCTTACCACTGCACCTACAAGAGAAAAAATATTTTTCAATAGGCTCTCTACCCTTCTGTCTGTGACATCATTCAAAGAGGTAGATGACAGTGGTAGAGCAGATTTATTCTACTTTTGGAGGAACTTCTCTCTTCGAACAATCTCCAGCAGGAAATGGATAATAAGAATCCCATCTCTTAGGAATCTTATACTTTTTACTGGGCGCTGCCCAAAACTCATCCATCATTTCCGTCAACTCATCTGACGCTGGAAATTCAGCTTTCACTGACTTTGTTCGTTTGAATACAGGTGCTTTTGCTTTTAACGCTGTCTTGGCTGGTTCTTCCAGAGAAAGCACAGCCTTCACAGCATTAATGAGTTCAGCTACATCTTCTGAACTAAAGCTCTGCGACTGATCATCATACGGAGTTGAATCAATTGTTTCCGCATCATCATCCGATGTATCATCTTGTGTAGTCTGCCATACAGACGTATCTGTCTTAGTCTTACCTGCCCCCTTGGTTGCTTGTAGAAGCTACTGGAACCAAAACATAGGAAGGGAGCTGCATGTATGGGTTCATAGTGTAACCTAACCCTTGAGGTGGTGCTACCGGAGCTAACCTGTCCGCTATTGAAGACAGAGTCTTTGCGAACATATTCCATGGTGGCTCTACTGGAGGTTGAACTAACTCCTGTTTTTTACTTCGCTGAAAAGCGAAACAGTTTGCACACAAACCCTCATAAGTAACCAATTGATTCATATCAATTACCCCTGACTTACAAGATAAGCATGTTAGGGCTATGGGAGTGCTTGACAAATTCTCCTCATCACTTTTGCCGCTCACAGACATTTTATCTAATATTGACTACACGTCACATGTTAAAGCATTAGACATTGTCATATGAGAATACAACCTCCATAATAACTTAAACATAAGTAGGAAAATTGTACTTCTGTTTAACTGGTTCTTTTTTTCAACATAACATGCAGAAAACACAGTAATATACAGGTCTCATATGCAATAGGTACTAAAAATTAACAATGCATACTAAGAAGTAGAAGGAATTTTTAGTACTGTATACCCTGCCTCCAGAGAGCGGGATACAGGGAGACTCACCACACTTCCATATCCAAGCAAAGACGCTCGTAAGACGCTGAGTGGATTCAGACGCTACTGGTGTACACTGCCGCTCATGGTAACTGATATCGGACACGGACGCTCACCAACGGACGCTGAGCGACTCCACGTGCATGCAGACGCTAAAGGCCTGCGACTCAGTCTGGGCAGGTTTATATCCAGTGTACACAACCGCAGCGTCTAAGCTGCGACCGAGTACCCTCGTGGTAGCGTCTGAGCCGGAAGTGAGGTCATTCAGTTCATGAAACGAGAGACACGCAGGAACTGGCCATGAACTCGGAGGAGGGG